>NW_027660218.1:0-24979 GCF_963210335.1 Falco punctatus | reverse complement strand
CCCCTGCTGCCAAATAGTGAGCCATTGCCCTGCCCTATAGGTTCCCTCTGCCACATAGTGAGCCACTGCCCTGCCCTATAGGTTCCCCCTGCCAAATAGTGAGCCACTGTCCTGCCCTATACGTGCCCCCTGCCATATAGTGAGCCATTGCCAAACCGTATAGGTTCCTGCTGCCAAATAGTGAGCCATTGACCTGCCCTATAGGTGCCCCCTGCCAAATAGTGAGCCACTGTCCTGCCCTATACGTGCCCCCTGCCATATAGTGAGCCATTGCCAAACCGTATAGGTTCCCCCTGCCACATAGTGAGCCATTGCCCTGCCCTATAGGTGCCCCCTGCCACATACTGATCCAGGGAGTGGCAGAGGGAGCGCCGGGCACCCCTCCCCCCCCTCCGGTGTGGGGCAATAAGGGGGCGTGGCCTGCGTGACCCCACCCTTTCCTCCCAAGGCCACGCCCCTTTCCTTGGGTCTACCGGCACCTGTGAGCTCGAGGCACTGGGAGCCACTGGGAGGTACTGGGGGGCACTGGAGGGGGAGTTCGGATGGCTGGGAGGGGTTACTGGGCAAACTGGGAGGACCGGGAGGGGGGAACTGGGTTTACTGGGAGCGCTGGGAGGTGTCAGTAGGGTTGCTGGGAAGACTGGGAGGACCCAGGGAGAGCTACTGGGAGGACCAGGTAGCTGCTGGTATCACTGGGAGGGGATAACTGGAGTTACTGGGAGCACTGGGAGGGTGTTACTGGGCAAACTGGGAGCACTGGGAGGGGGCCACTGGGCAAACTGGGAGCACTGGGAGGGCTTAATAGAGTGAATGAAAGGACTGGGAGGACTGGGCAGGTGGTACTGGGAGGACTGAGGGTTACTGGGAGCACAGGGAAGGGGCTACTGGGAGGACTGGGAAGGTGTGTACTGGGCAAACTGGGAGGACTGGGAGGGGTTAACAGAGTGAATGAAAGGGCTGGTAGGGTGGTACTGGGAGGACTGGGGTTTACTGGGAGGATGGGGGACTACTGGGAGCACAGGGAGAGGGTTACTGGGCAAACTGGGAAGGGGGCTACTGGGCAAACTGGGAGGACTGGGAAGGAAGGGTTTACTGAGAAGACTCTGGAGGCTTCACTGGGAGCACTGGGAGGGGTTTACTGGGAAAACTGGGAGCACTGGGAAGGGGGTACTGGGCAAACTGGGAGTACAGGGAAGGGTTAGTAGAGTGAATGAAAAGCCTGGGAGGACTCGGGGGGGGGGGTTACTGGGAGGACTGGGAGGACTGGGAAGGGGGCTACTGGGCAAACTGGGAGCACTGGGAGGGGTTAGTAGACTGAATGGAAAGCCTGGGAGGACTCGGAGGGGGTTACTGGGAGGACTGGAGGGGACTGGGAGGACTGGGAAGGTGTGTACTGGGCAAACTGGGAGGGGTTAATAGAGTGAATGAAACGACTGGGAGGACTCGGAGGGGGTTACTGGGGGGACTGGGAGCACTGGGAGGGGGCCACTGGACAAACTGGGAGCACTGGGAGGGGGTTACTGGGATGGCTGGAAGCACTGGGGTTACTGGGAAAGCGCAACTGGGGTTACTGGGAGTGTGGGGAGGGGCTAAGCGGGAGCCCCGTGGCTCCTGGGAGGGGGGAGGGGGGGGGGATACTGGGAGCACTGGGGGTTTACTGGGAGCAGTTTGGGGGGGGGGGGGGGGCTACTGGGAGCAGGTGGAGCACAGGAAGGGGGGAACTGGGCAGACTGGGGGAACTGGTCGGGCTGGGAGCGCTCCCGGCCGCCTGGGTCCTGCCGCAGCGGGGGAGGGGAGGGGGGGGTGGGGGAGGGGGAGCTGCTCGGGCAGGCCCAGGCGCTTGGGTCCCGCTGGCGCCAGGGCGGGGCACTGGGAGGGACTGGGAGGGGTTACTGGTCCGTACTGGGAGCCTGGGAGGGGTTAATGGCAAAGGAACTGGTCCATGCAGGAAGCCTGGAAGGGGTTACTGGGCCATACTGGGCCATAGTGGGAGGGAACAGGTCCATACTGGGAGGCTGGGAGGGGTTACTGGGCCATACTGGGAGGGAACTGGTCCGTACTGTGATCCTGGGAGGATTTACTGGGCCATACTGGGAGGGAACTGGTCTATACTGGGAGTCTGGGAGGGGTTGCTGGGCCATACTGGGAAGGGTTGAGAAGGAACAGGTCCATACTGGGATCCTGGAAGGGTTTACTGTGCCGTACTGGGAGGGAACTGGTCCGTACTGGGAGCCTGGGAGGGGCTACTGGGCCATGCTGGGAGGGAATGGGTCCATACTGGGATCCTGGGAGGGGTTACTGGGCCATACGGGGCGGGCCTGGGAGGGAATTGGTCCGTACTGGGATCCTGGGAGGGGTTACTGGGCCATACTGGGAGGGAACGTGTCCATACTGGGAGCCTGGGAGGGGTTACTGGGCCATGCTGGGAGGTACTGGGAGGGAACAGGTCCATACTGGGACGGGTTACTGGGCCATACTGGGCCATAGTGGGAGGGAACAGGTCCATACTGGGAGGCTGGGAGGGGTTACTGGGCCATACTGGGAGGGAACTGGTCCGTACTGTGATCCTGGGAGGATTTACTGGGCCATACTGGGAGGGAACTGGTCTATACTGGGAGTCTGGGAGGGGTTGCTGGGCCATACTGGGAAGGGTTGAGAAGGAACAGGTCCATACTGGGATCCTGGAAGGGTTTACTGTGCCGTACTGGGAGGGAACTGGTCCGTACTGGGAGCCTGGGAGGGGCTACTGGGCCATGCTGGGAGGGAATGGGTCCATACTGGGATCCTGGGAGGGGTTACTGGGCCATACGGGGCGGGCCTGGGAGGGAATTGGTCCGTACTGGGATCCTGGGAGGGGTTACTGGGCCATACTGGGAGGGAACGTGTCCATACTGGGAGCCTGGGAGGGGTTACTGGGCCATGCTGGGAGGTACTGGGAGGGAACAGGTCCATACTGGGACGGGTTACTGGGCCATACTGGGCCATAGTGGGAGGGAACAGGTCCATACTGGGAGGCTGGGAGGGGTTACTGGGCCATACTGGGAGGGAACTGGTCCGTACTGTGATCCTGGGAGGATTTACTGGGCCATACTGGGAGGGAACTGGTCTATACTGGGAGTCTGGGAGGGGTTGCTGGGCCATACTGGGAAGGGTTGAGAAGGAACAGGTCCATACTGGGATCCTGGAAGGGTTTACTGTGCCGTACTGGGAGGGAACTGGTCCGTACTGGGATCCTGGGAGGGGTTACTGGGCCATACGGGGCGGGCCTGGGAGGGAATTGGTCCGTACTGGGATCCTGGGAGGGGTTACTGGGCCATACTGGGAGGGAACGTGTCCATACTGGGAGCCTGGGAGGGGTTACTGGGCCATGCTGGGAGGTACTGGGAGGGAACAGGTCCATACTGGGACGGGTTACTGGGCCATACTGGGCCATAGTGGGAGGGAACAGGTCCATACTGGGAGGCTGGGAGGGGTTACTGGGCCATACTGGGAGGGAACTGGTCCGTACTGTGATCCTGGGAGGATTTACTGGGCCATACTGGGAGGGAACTGGTCTATACTGGGAGTCTGGGAGGGGTTGCTGGGCCATACTGGGAAGGGTTGAGAAGGAACAGGTCCATACTGGGATCCTGGAAGGGTTTACTGTGCCGTACTGGGAGGGAACTGGTCCGTACTGGGATCCTGGGAGGGGTTACTGGGCCATACGGGGCGGGCCTGGGAGGGAATTGGTCCGTACTGGGATCCTGGGAGGGGTTACTGGGCCATACTGGGAGGGAACGTGTCCATACTGGGAGCCTGGGAGGGGTTACTGGGCCATGCTGGGAGGTACTGGGAGGGAACAGGTCCATACTGGGACGGGTTACTGGGCCATACTGGGCCATAGTGGGAGGGAACAGGTCCATACTGGGAGGCTGGGAGGGGTTACTGGGCCATACTGGGAGGGAACTGGTCCGTACTGTGATCCTGGGAGGATTTACTGGGCCATACTGGGAGGGAACTGGTCTATACTGGGAGTCTGGGAGGGGTTGCTGGGCCATACTGGGAAGGGTTGAGAAGGAACAGGTCCATACTGGGATCCTGGAAGGGTTTACTGTGCCGTACTGGGAGGGAACTGGTCCGTACTGGGAGCCTGGGAGGGGCTACTGGGCCATGCTGGGAGGGAATGGGTCCATACTGGGATCCTGGGAGGGGTTACTGGGCCATACGGGGCGGGCCTGGGAGGGAATTGGTCCGTACTGGGATCCTGGGAGGGGTTACTGGGCCATACTGGGAGGGAACGTGTCCATACTGGGAGCCTGGGAGGGGTTACTGGGCCATGCTGGGAGGTACTGGGAGGGAACAGGTCCATACTGGGACGGGTTACTGGGCCATACTGGGCCATAGTGGGAGGGAACAGGTCCATACTGGGAGGCTGGGAGGGGTTACTGGGCCATACTGGGAGGGAACTGGTCCGTACTGTGATCCTGGGAGGATTTACTGGGCCATACTGGGAGGGAACTGGTCTATACTGGGAGTCTGGGAGGGGTTGCTGGGCCATACTGGGAAGGGTTGAGAAGGAACAGGTCCATACTGGGATCCTGGAAGGGTTTACTGTGCCGTACTGGGAGGGAACTGGTCCGTACTGGGATCCTGGGAGGGGTTACTGGGCCATACGGGGCGGGCCTGGGAGGGAATGGGTCCATACTGGGATCCTGGGAGGGGTTACTGGGCCATACGGGGCGGGCCTGGGAGGGAATTGGTCCGTACTGGGATCCTGGGAGGGGTTACTGGGCCATACTGGGAGGGAACGTGTCCATACTGGGAGCCTGGGAGGGGTTACTGGGCCATGCTGGGAGGTACTGGGAGGGAACAGGTCCATACTGGGACGGGTTACTGGGCCATACTGGGCCATAGTGGGAGGGAACAGGTCCATACTGGGAGGCTGGGAGGGGTTACTGGGCCATACTGGGAGGGAACTGGTCCGTACTGTGATCCTGGGAGGATTTACTGGGCCATACTGGGAGGGAACTGGTCTATACTGGGAGTCTGGGAGGGGTTGCTGGGCCATACTGGGAAGGGTTGAGAAGGAACAGGTCCATACTGGGATCCTGGAAGGGTTTACTGTGCCGTACTGGGAGGGAACTGGTCCGTACTGGGATCCTGGGAGGGGTTACTGGGCCATACGGGGCGGGCCTGGGAGGGAATTGGTCCGTACTGGGATCCTGGGAGGGGTTACTGGGCCATACTGGGAGGGAACGTGTCCATACTGGGAGCCTGGGAGGGGTTACTGGGCCATGCTGGGAGGTACTGGGAGGGAACAGGTCCATACTGGGACGGGTTACTGGGCCATACTGGGCCATAGTGGGAGGGAACAGGTCCATACTGGGAGGCTGGGAGGGGTTACTGGGCCATACTGGGAGGGAACTGGTCCGTACTGTGATCCTGGGAGGATTTACTGGGCCATACTGGGAGGGAACTGGTCTATACTGGGAGTCTGGGAGGGGTTGCTGGGCCATACTGGGAAGGGTTGAGAAGGAACAGGTCCATACTGGGATCCTGGAAGGGTTTACTGTGCCGTACTGGGAGGGAACTGGTCCGTACTGGGATCCTGGGAGGGGTTACTGGGCCATACGGGGCGGGCCTGGGAGGGAATTGGTCCGTACTGGGATCCTGGGAGGGGTTACTGGGCCATACTGGGAGGGAACGTGTCCATACTGGGAGCCTGGGAGGGGTTACTGGGCCATGCTGGGAGGTACTGGGAGGGAACAGGTCCATACTGGGACGGGTTACTGGGCCATACTGGGCCATAGTGGGAGGGAACAGGTCCATACTGGGAGGCTGGGAGGGGTTACTGGGCCATACTGGGAGGGAACTGGTCCGTACTGTGATCCTGGGAGGATTTACTGGGCCATACTGGGAGGGAACTGGTCTATACTGGGAGTCTGGGAGGGGTTGCTGGGCCATACTGGGAAGGGTTGAGAAGGAACAGGTCCATACTGGGATCCTGGAAGGGTTTACTGTGCCGTACTGGGAGGGAACTGGTCCGTACTGGGAGCCTGGGAGGGGCTACTGGGCCATGCTGGGAGGGAACGGGTCCATACTGGGAGCCTGGGAGGGGTTACTGGGCCATAGTGGGAGGTACTGGGAGGGAACAGGTCCATACTGGGATCCTGGGAGTGGTTACTGGGCCATACTGGGAGGGAACGTGTCCATACTGGGAGCCTGGGAGGGGTTACTGGGCCATAGTGGGAGGTACTGGGAGGGAACAGGTCCATACTGGGAGCCTGGGAGGGGTTACTGGGACATACTGGGCCATACTGGGAGGGAACAGGTCCATACTGGGAGCCTGGGAGGGGTTACTGGGACATACTGGGAGGGAATGTGTCCATACTGGGAGCCTGGGAGGAGTTACTGGGCCATACTGGGAGGTACTGGAAGGGAACAGGTCCATACTGGGAGCCTGGGAGGGGTTACTGGGCCATACTGGGAAGGGTGTGAGACCCTCGGTCATTCTAGAACCTGCTACTGGTGTGTGATGGTTCGTTCTCATTCCTACTGGTTTATACTGGTCTATACTGGTCCATGGTGGTTTGTACGTCCTTATACTGCTCTGCCCTGGTCCTAAAGGTCTCCAAGGATCTATACTGGTCTTACTGGTCATACTGGGAAGGGTCTGGAGACTTTAATGGGTCATTCTGGAAGGTTCTACTGGTCTGTGCTGGGTCCTACTGGTCCATAGTGGTCTTACTGGTCATACTGGGAAGGTCTGGGAAGGTCCCTACTGGTGTCCTACTGGCTCCTGCTGGTGTGTTCTGGATTCTAGTGGTCCATGATGGTTCATACTGGTCATACTGGGAAGGGTCTGGAGACTTTAATGGGTCATTCTGGAAGGTTCTACTGGTCTGTGCTGGGTCCTACTGGTCCATAGCGGTCTTACTGGTCATACTGGGAAGGTCTGGGAAGGTCCCTACTGGTGTCCTACTGGTTCCTGCTGGTGTGTTCTGGGTTCTACTGGTCCATAGCGGTCTTACTGGTCATACTGGGAAGCTCTGTAGGCCTTAACGAGCCGTTCCAGTGGGTCTTACTGGTCCCTACTGGTGTCCTACTGGTTCCTGCTGGTGTGTTCTGGATTCTACTGGTCCATGATGGTTCATACTGGTCATACTGGGAAGGGTCTGGAGACTTTAATGGGTCATTCTGGAAGGTTCTACTGGTCTGTGCTGGGTCCTACTGGTCCATAGCGGTCTTACTGGTCATACTGGGAAGGTCCCTACTGGTGTCCTACTGGTTCCTGCTGGTGTGTTCTGGGTTCTACTGGTCCATAGCGGTCTTACTGGTCATACTGGGAAGGTCTGTAGGCCTTAACAAGCCGTTCCAGTGGGTCTTACTGGTCCCTACTGGTGTCCTACTGGTTCCTGCTGGTGTGTTCTGGATTCTACTGGTCCATGATGGTTCATACTGGTCATACTGGGAAGGGTCTGGAGGCTTTAATGGGTCATTCTGGAAGGTTCTACTGGTCTGTGCTGGGTCCTACTGGTCCATAGTGGTCTTACTGGTCATACTGGGAAGGTCTGGGAAGGTCCCTACTGGTGTCCTACTGGTTCCTGCTGGTGTGTTCTGGGTTCTACTGGTCCATAGCGGTCTTACTGGTCATACTGGTCATACTGGGAAGGTCCCTACTGGTGTCCTACTGGTTCCTGCTGGTGTGTTCTGGGTTCTACTGGGTCATACTGGTCCATACTGGTCTCCCCGTGTCCCCGCAGGCGATGCCGGACGTGGACCCCCGCTCGGACGTCGGCCGTTGGGCGGCCGCCAGCATCCGCCAGCCGGGGGCGCCCCCCGCCCCCCGCCCCCGCCGCGGCTTCTGGCGACGCTTGGGCCGCTGCTGCGGCTGCTGCGGCTGCTGCCGCCGCGGCCACGAGGACTGGGACCCCCCCCCCGGCGAGATCCCGGGGCAGCGACCCCCCCAGCCCCTGCGGCCCGGTCAGTGGGGGAGGGGCGGGGCGGGGACCCCCCGGGGTCAAAAATGGCGGTTTCGGGCCTCCCCCCAGTATAAAATAGCGGTTTCGGGCCTCCTCCCAGTATGAACTGGCGGTTTGGGGCCTCCCCCATATTAAAATCGTGCTTTAAGCCCCTCCCCCATTAAAAGTGTCAGTTTAAGCCCCTCCCCCTATTAAAGTGTCAGTTTAAGCCCCTCCCCCTATTAAAGTGTCAGTTTAAGCCCCTCCCCCTATTAAAGTGTCAGTTTAAGCCCCTCCCCCCATTAAAAGTGTCAGTTTAAGCCCCTCCCCCCATTAAAAGTGTCAGTTTAAGCCCCTCCCCCTATTAAAACGTCAATTTAAGCCCCTCCCCCCTATTAAAACGTCAGTTTAAGCCCCTCCCCCCTATTAAAGTGTCAGTTTAGGCCCCTCCCCCTTTTAAAAGTGTCAGTTTAGGCCCCTCCCCCTTTTAAAAGTGTCAGTTTAAGCCCCTCCCCCTTTTCAAAGTGTCAGTTTAAGCCCCTCCCCCTATTAAAACGTCAGTTTAAAGCCCCTCCCCCTATTAAAAGTGTCAGTTTCAGCCCCTCCCCCCTATTAAAAGTGTCAGTTTAGGCCCCTCCCCCTATTAAAAGTGTCAGTTTAGGCCCCTCCCCCTTTTAAAAGTGTCAGTTTAAGGCCCCTCCCCCTTTTAAAAGTGTCAGTTTAAGGCCCCTCCCCCTTTTCAAAGTGTCAGTTTAAGCCCCTCCCCTATTCAAAGTGTCAGTTTAAGCCCCTCCCCCTATTAAAAACGTCAGTTTAAGCCCCTCCCCCCATTAAAAGTGTCAGTTTAGGCCCCTCCCCCTATTAAAAGTGTCAGTTTAAGCCCCTCCCCCTATTAAAAATGTCAGTTTAAGCCCCTCCCCTATTAAAAATGTCAGTTTAAGCCCCTCCCCCTATTAAAAGTGTCAGTTTAAGCCCCTCCCCCTATTAAAGTGTCAGTTTAAGCCCCTCCCCCCATTAAAATGTCAGTTTAAGCCCCTCCCCTATTAAAAGTGTCAGTTTAAGCCCCTCCCCCTATTAAAATGTCAGTTTAGGCCCCTCCCCCTATTAAAAGTGTCAGTTTAAGCCCCTCCCCCCGTTAAAAGTGTCAGTTTAGGCCCCTCCCCCTATTAAAAGTGTCAGTTTAAGCCCCTTCCCCCCGTTAAAACATCAATTTAAAGCCCCTCCCCCCATTAAAGTGTCAGTTTAAGCCCCTCCCCCCATTAAAAGTGTCAGTTTAAGCCCCTCCCCTTATTAAAAGTGTCAGTTTAGGCCCCTCCCCCTATTAAAAATGTCAGTTTAAGCCCCTCCCCCCATTAAAAGTGTCAGTTTAGGCCCCTCCCCCTATTAAAAGTGTCAGTTTAAGCCCCTCCCCCCTATTAAAACGTCAATTTAAAGCCCCTCCCCCCCCCAGGGGGTGCGTTCCTTGGGCGGGGCCGGTGCCTTGGGGGTGTGGTCAACCTCGCCCCTCCCCCCGCAGGCCTGCTGGCGCCCCGCGGGCTGGTGGTGGGCTCGGCGGCCACCCGCGCGGCGCACCACACCGCGGAGTACGCCAGCGGGCCGCTGGTGGCCCGCCGGGGGCAGCCCTTCGACCTCCGCGTGCTCCTGCCCCGCCCCTTCGACCCCGAGGAGGACGGCCTCTGCGTGGAGCTCACCCTGGGTAGGCGGGGCCGTGACGTCACCCGGCGGGGGGGGCGGGGCTTCCCCTGACGTCATGTGACGGGGCGAGAGGGTGTGGCATCGCCCCGCCCCCACCCATTGCTTATGCGGTTCGTGGGCGGGGCGGGGCGTTATAGCGTGGCGACGGCGTCACCCACGGTGATGACGTCATAGAGGGGGGCGGGGCTTCCCCTGACGTTATGTGATGGGCGAGAGGGTGTGGCATCGCCCCGCCCCCACCCATTGCTTATGCGGTTCTTGGACGGGGCGGGGCGTTATGGCGTCACCCACGGTGATGACGTCATAGCGGGGGGCGGGGCTTCCCCTGACGTCATATGGGGAGGCGAGAGGGTGTGGCTTCGCCCTGCCCCCACCCATTGCTTATGCGGTTCGTGGGCGGGGCGGGGCGTTATAGCGTGGCGATGGCGTCACCCACAGTGATGACGTCATAGCGGGGGGGGCGTGGCGGGGGGGCGTGGCTTCCCCTGACGTCATGTGATGGGCGAGAGGGTGTGGCATCGCCCCGCCCCCACCCATTGCTCATGCGGCTCATGGCGTTATAGCGTCGCAATGGCGTCACCCGCGGCGATGACGTCATAGCGCGGGGGGGGGGGCGTGGCTTCACACGCCCCGCCCCTCCCCCTCCGCCCCTCCCCCTCCTTAGGCCCCACCCCCCAGGTGGCCAAAGGCACCCACGTCCTCATCCCCTTGGGCGAGAGCTCGGCCACCGGCTGGACGGCGGAAGTGGAGGAGGAAGCGGAAGGGGCGGAGCCCCCCGGCGGCCCCGCCCTCCAGCTGGCGGTGACGGCCCCGCCCCACGCTCCCATCGGCCGCTACCGCCTGAGCGTCAAGACGCGGACGGGGGCGGGGGAGTACGCGGCGCCTTTCGACGCCGCCAACGACGTCTTCCTGCTCTTCAACCCCTGGTGCCCCGGTGAGGCGGGAAGTCCCCGGAAAGGGGGGGGGGGGGTGGCGGGGGGGAAAAAATCGGAAGGTTCCGGAAAATTTCGGCGGTTGGGGGAAATTTGGGGAGGTTTTGGAAAAATGGGGAAAATTGCAAAATCGAAAATTCAGGAACGTTGCAAATATCTGTTGGAAAAATTCGGAATCTGTTGGAAAAATTTGGAATCTGTTGGAAAAATTTGAAATCTGTTGGAAAAATTTGAAATCTGTTGGAAAAATTTGAAATCTGTTGGAAAAAATTGAAATCTGTGGAAAAAATTGAAATCTGTTGGAAAAAATTGAAATCTGTTGGAAAAAATTGAAATCTGTTGGAAAAAATTGAAATCTGTTGGAAAAATCCGGAATCCGTTGGAAAAAAAAATCGGAATCCGTTGGAAAAAAGAATTCGGAATCCGTCGGAAAAAAGAATTCGGAATCCGTCGGAAAAAGAATTCAGAATCCGTCGGAAAAAAAATTCGGAATCCGTCGGAAAAGAAATCCGGAATCCGTCGGAAAAGAAATCCGGAATCCGTCGGAAAAAAAATTTGGAATCTGTTGGAAAAATTTGGAATCTGTTGGAAAAAATTGAAATCTGTTGAGAAAATTGAAATCTGTTGAAAAAATTCGGAATCCGTTGAAAAAAAAATTCGGAATCCGTTGGAAAAGAAATTCGGAATCCGTTGGAAAAGAAATTCGGAATCCGTTGGAAAAGAAATTTGGAATCCGTTGGAAAAAAAATTCGGAATCCGTTGGAAAATTTTGGAATATGTTAAAAAATTTCAGAAGATTTTGAAAAATTTAGAAATATTTCATAAGATTTCAAAAGATTTTGAAAAATGTCGAAGTAAAGAAATTCGGAAAGATTTTGAACCATTTCGGAAGATTTTGAAAAAATTGGAAAGGTCTTGAAAAATTTTGAAACATTTTGGAAAAATTCGGAGTATTTTTGGAAGGATTTTGAAAGATTTTGCAAGATTTGAAAAACATTATTGAAGATTTTGAAAGGTTCTGAAATAGTCTAAAATATTCTGAAAAATACTGCAATATTTTTCAAAAATTTTGTAACAAATAAAAAATCTGGAAGATTTTGTGAAAATTTAAAATATTTTTTTAAAAATTTGAAAATGTTTTTGAAAATTTCAAAAATCTTTTAACTATTGAAAAAAATCTTCCAAAATATTTTACAAACTTCCCAAAAGTCTTCTAAAAATCTTTTAAAATTCTTCCAAAAATTCTTCTAAAAGTCTACTTCTAGAATTCTTTCTAAAAACTTTCTAAAATTTCCTTTTAAATTTCTTCTAAAAATTGTTTTAAAATTTCTTCTAAAAATATCTTGCAGATTTCTAAAATGATTTTTTAAATTTTAAAAAAAATCTGTTAGCATGCTTTCTTTCTAAATTTCTCCTAATTTTTAAAATATTTAAAAAAAAATTTTAAAATTCCTTTAGAATGCTTTCTCTCAAAATTTCTCTCAAAATTTCTCTCAAAATTTCTCTCAAAATTTCTCTCAAAATTTCTCTCAAAATTTCTCTCAAAATTTCTCTCAACATTTCTCTCAACATTTCTCTCAACATTTCTCTCAACATTTCTCTCAACATTTCTCTCAACATTTCTCTCAACATTTCTCTCAACATTTCTCTCAACATTTCTCTTCAAATTTCTCCTAAAACTTCCAAAATTTCTCCTAAAATTGCTAAGAAATCTTCTAAAAAATCTAGAGAAAAACCAATAAAAGATCTATGAAAAATCTTTTCAAAACTTAACATTTTTAAGAATTCTTAAGACGGTTTAAAATTCTCAAATTTTTGAAATCCTCCGAAATTTTTCCTCGGAAATTAATTTTTTGCTTTGAAAACTGCTTCTTTGCTCTGAAAATCTGAAAAAAATATATAAAAAAAAACCCCGATTTGCCTTCGCTATGGGGGAGGGGCACCCCGACTTGTTGCCCCTCCCCCACGTGTGTGCTGGGGGCCCCTCCCCCCTCCCCTCCCCCCCCCCCCCAGAGGACCAGGTGTACATGGAGCCGACGAGCGACCTGAGCGAGTACGTCCTCAACGAGAGCGGCCGCATCTTCTACGGCACCGAGGAGCAGATCGCCGAGCGCCCCTGGAACTACGGCCAGGTACCCCCGAAAATTACAATTTCCCCCCCCAAAATCGGAAATTTTCCAAAAATAATGGAAATTTTCCAAAAATAATGGAAATTTTCCAAAAATAATGGAAATTTTCCAAAAATAATGGAAATTTTCCAAAAATAATGGAAATTTTCCAAAAATTATGAGAATTTTCCAAAAATAATGAGGATTTTCCAAAAATAATGAGGATTTTCCAAAAATAATGAGGATTTTCCAAAAATAATGAGGATTTTCCAAAAATTATGAAAAAAAATCCAAAAATTATGAAAAAAAAATTTCCAAAAATTATGGGAAAAAATTTCCAAAAAATTATGAAAAAAAAAAAATGTCCAAAAATTATGGGAAAAAAATGTCCAAAAATTATGGAAAAAAAATGCCAAAAATTATGGGAAAAGAAATTTCCAAAAATTATGAAAAAAAATATTTCCAAAAATTATGGAAAAAAATTTTCCAAAAATTATGAAAAAAAAAATTTCCAAAAATTATGGAAAAAAAATTTCCAAAAATTATGGAAAAAAAATGCCAAAAATTATGGGAAAAGAAATTTCCAAAAATTATGAAAAAAAATTTCCAAAAATTATGAAAAAAAAAATTTCCAAAAATTATGAAAACAAAATTTCCAAAAACTATGGAAAAAAAATTTCCAAAAATTATGAAAATTTTCCCCCAACATGAGAATTTTCCCTAGAATATGAAATTTTTCCCCCAAATATGAGAAATTTCCCCAAAATATGAAATTTTCCACCAAATATGAATTCTTCCCCAAAGACAAAGATTTTCCCTAGAATATGAACATTCTTCCCCAAATATGAAGATTTTCCCCCAAAATATGAGATTTTCCACCAAATATGAACATTCTTCCCCAAATGCGAAGATTTTCCCCCAGAATCTGAAAATTTTCCCAAAATTATGAAAAACGTTTCAAAAAAATCCCTAAAATATGAACAATTTTCCCCAAAGTATTAAAAATTTCCCTGAAAATATGATTATCCCTCAAAAGTTAAAAAAAATCCCCCAAAATGAAAATTTTCCTCAAAAAAATACCTGCAAAAAAAAGAAAATTTTCCCTAAACCCCGAATTTTTCCTTAAGAATATGAAAATTTCCCCTGAAAAATGAAATTTCCCCCAAAATACAAAAATTTCCCCCAAAATATGAAAATTTTCCCCCAAATATGAAAATATTTCCCCCAAATGGATTTTTTTTTTCCAAAAGTCGAAAATTTTCCCCCAAAATATAAAAATTATATCCGGGGGGGCCATTAATTAACTGGGGGGTGTTAATTAGCGTTAATTACCCCTCCCCCCCCCAGTCGGAGGCGGGGCTTCTGGGCTGTTCATTATTTTTTGGCGCCGTTGATTATTTTTGGGGGGGAGGGGCTAATTATGGGGGGGAGGGGCCGTTAATTATTCCGGGGGGGGGCGTTAATTAACCGGGGGGTGTTAATTAGCGCTAATTAGCGCTAATTACCGCCATTGGAGGCGGGGCTGCAGGGCCGTTCGTTATTTTTTGGGGCCGTTGATTATTTGGGGGAGGGGGGAGGGGCTAATTGTTGGGGGGGAGGGGCCGTTAATTATTCCGGGGCGGGGCGTTAATTAACCGGGGGGTGTTAATTAGCGCTAATTAGTGCTAATTAGCGCTAATTAGCGCCATTGGAGGCGGGGCTGCAGGGCCGCTCATTATTTTTTGGGGCCGTTGATTATTGGGGGGAGGGGGGAGGGGCTAATTATTGGGGGGGAGGGGCCGTTAATTATTCCGGGGCGGGGCGTTAATTAACCGGGGGGTGTTAATTAGCGCTAATTAGCGCTAATTACCCCCAGTTCGAGGCGGGGGTGCTGGAGGCGTCGCTGCACATCCTGGACCGCCGGGGGATGCCCCACAGCGCCCGCGGCGACCCCGTCATGGTGGCGCGGGTGGTGTCCGCCATGGTGGGGGAGGGGCGGGGTCACGGCGGGGTCACGGCGGGGTCACGGCGGGGTCGCGGGGTGGTGGGGGGGCGGGGTCAGTGGGGGGGTTCTAAGGGGTCATTGGGGGGTCATGGGGGCAGGGGGGGAGGGGCGGGGGGTGGTTGGGTGGGGGGTGGGGGAGGGGCGGGGTCTTGGGGGTCACGGGGTCAAGGGGTCACGGGGGGTCACGGGGGTCACGGGGTTGTGGGGGGCGGGGTCAGTGGGGGGGTTATTAGGGGTCATTGGGGGGTCATGGGGGCGGGTGGGGGAGGGGCGGGGGGTCGTTGGGTGGGGGGTGAGGGAGGGGCGGGGTCTTGGGGGTCACGGGGTCAAGGGGTCACGGGGGGTCACGGGATGGGGGAGGGGTGGGGGGTCACGGGGGTCACGGGGTTGTGGGGGGCGGGGTCACTGGGGGGTCATTAGGGGTCATTTGGGGGTCATGGGGCGGGTGGGGGAGGGGCGGGGGGGCGTTGGGTGGGGGGTGGGAGAGGGGCGGGGTCTTAAGGGCGGGGTCATGGGGGCGGGGCCACTGGGGGTCACTCGGGGTCATTGGGGTGGGTGGGGTCATTTGGTCACTGGGTGGGGGGTGGGAGAGGGGCGGGGTCTTAAGGGTGGGGTCATGCGGGGGCGGGGTCATGCGGGGGCGGGGTCATGGGGGGGCGGGGCCACTGGGGGTCACTCTGGGTCATTGGGGTGGGGGAGGGGCGGGGAGCCCATTGCGATGGTGATGGAGGGGCGGGGGCGGTGTCATCGCTGTGGGGAGGGGTCGGGGGTGGGTGGGCGTGGCTTAGCCCCTCCCCCTCGCCCCGCCCCCTCGCCCCGCCCCCCCCCAGGTGAACTCCCTGGATGACAACGGGGTCCTGGTGGGCAACTGGACGGGGGATTACGGGGGGGGGACGAACCCCTCGGCCTGGGCGGGCTCGGTGCAGATCCTGCGGGGCTACCGGGCCACCGGGGCCCCCGTCCGCTACGGCCAGTGCTGGGTCTTCGCCGGCGTCATGACCACCGGTGCGTTTTCATACTGGTTTATACTGGTTTAGACTGGTTTGGTCTTCTTGGAGGGCGGGGGGTGGTGGGAGGGGGTCCGGGGGGCACTGGGAGGCACTGGGAGGCACTGGGAGGGAGGTGGGAGCCTGTCCCAGTGTGACAAGTCAACCCACAGAGCTACGCCCTGATCCTGGTTTGTACTGGTTTATACTGGTTTGGACTGGTTTGGTCTTATTGGGGGGTGGGGGGTGGTGGGAGGGGGTCCGGGAGGCACTGGGAGGCACTGGGAGGGAGGTGGGAGCCTGTCCCAGTGTGACAAGTCAACCCACAGAGCTACGCCCTGATCCTGGTTTGTACTGGTTTATACTGGTTTGGACTGGTTTGGTCTTATTGGGGGGTGGGGGGTGGTGGGAGGGGGTCCAGTAGGCACTGGGAGGTACTGGGAGGCACTGGGAGGGAGGTGGGAGCCTGTCCCAGTGTGACAAGTCAACCCACAGAGCTACGCCCTGATCCTGGTTTGTACTGGTTTATACTGGTTTGGACTGGTTTGGTCTTATTGGGGGGTGGGGGGTGGTGGGAGGGGGTCCGGGAGGCACTGGGAGGGAGGTGGGAGCCTGTCCCAGTGTGACAAGTCAACCCACAGAGCTACGCCCTGATCCTGGTTTGTACTGGTTTATACTGGTTTGGACTGGTTTGGTCTTATTGGGGGGTGGGGGGTGGCGGGAGGGGGTCCAGTAGGCACTGGGAGGTACTGGGAGGCACTGGGAGGGAGGTGGGAGCCTGTCCCAGTGTGACAAGTCAACCCACAGAGCTACGCCCTGATCCTGGTTTGTACTGGTTTATACTGGTTTGGACTGGTTTGGTCTTATTGGGGGGTGGGGGGTGGTGGGAGGGGGTCCGGGAGGCACTGGGAGGCACTGGGAGGGAGGTGGGAGCCTGTCCCAGTGTGACAAGTCAACCCACAGAGCTACGCGCTGATCCTGGTTTGTACTGGTTTATACTGGTTTGGACTGGTTTGGTCTTATTGGGGGGTGGGGGGTGGTGGGAGGGGGTCCAGTAGGCACTGGGAGGGAGGTGGGAGCCTGTCCCAGTGTGACAAGTCAACCCACAGAGCTACGCCCTGATCCTGGTTTGTACTGGTTTATACTGGTTTGGACTGGTTTGGTCTTATTGGGGGGTGGGTGGTGGTGGGAGGGGGTCCAGTAGGCATGGGAGGTACTGGGAGGCACTGGGAGGGAGGTGGGAGCCTGTCCCAGTGTGACAAGTCAACCCACAGAGCTACGCCCTGATCCTGGTTTGTACTGGTTTATACTGGTTTGGACTGGTTTGGTCTTATTGGGGGGTGGGGGGTGGTGGGAGGGGGTCCGGGAGGCACTGGGAGGCACTGGGAGGGAGGTGGGAGCCTGTCCCAGTGTGACAAGTCAACCCACAGAGCTACGCGCTGATCCTGGTTTGTACTGGTTTATACTGGTTTGGACTGGTTTGGTCTTATTGGGGGGTGGGGGGTGGTGGGAGGGGGTCCGGGAGGCACTGGGAGGGAGGTGGGAGCCTGTCCCAGTGTGACAACTCAACCCACAGAGCTACGCCCTGATCCTGGTTTGTACTGGTTTATACTGGTTTGGACTGGTTTGGTCTTATTGGGGGGTGGGGGGTGGTGGGAGGGGGTCCGGGGGGCACTGGGAGGCACTGGGAGGCACTGGGAGGGAGGTGGGAGCCTGTCCCAGTGTGACAAGTCAACCCACAGAGCTACGCCCTGATCCTGGTTTGTACTGGTTTATACTGGTTTGGACTGGTTTGGTCTTATTGGGGGGTGGGGGGTGGTGGGAGGGGGTCCGGGAGGCACTGGGAGGGAGGTGGGAGCCTGTCCCAGTGTGACAAGTCAACCCACAGAGCTACGCGCTGATCCTGGTTTGTACTGGTTTATACTGGTTTGGACTGGTTTGGTCTTATTGGGGGGTGGGGGGTGGTGGGAGGGGGTCCGGGAGGCACTGGGAGGCACTGGGAGGGAGGTGGGAGCCTGTCCCAGTGTGACAAGTCAACCCACAGAGCTACGCCCTGATCCTGGTTTGTACTGGTTTATACTGGTTTGGACTGGTTTGGTCTTATTGGGGGGTGGGGGGTGGGGGGAGGGGGTCCGGGAGGCACTGGGAGGCACTGGGAGGGAGGTGGGAGCCTGTCCCAGTGTGACAAGTCAACCCACAGAGCTACGCCCTGATCCTGGTTTGTACTGGTTTATACTGGTTTGGACTGGTTTGGTCTTATTGGGGGGTGGGGGGTGGTGGGAGGGGGTCCGGGAGGCACTGGGAGGCACTGGGAGGGAGGTGGGAGCCTGTCCCAGTGTGACAAGTCAACCCACAGAGCTACGCCCTGATCCTGGTTTGTACTGGTTTATACTGGTTTGGACTGGTTTGGTCTTATTGGGGAGTGGGGGGTGGTGGGAGGGGGTCCGGGAGGCACTGGGAGGCACTGGGAGGGAGGTGGGAGCCTGTCCCAGTGTGACAAGTCAACCCACAGAGCTACGCCCTGATCCTGGTTTGGACTGGTTTGGACTGGTTTGGACTGGTTTGGTCTTATTGGGGGGTGGGGGGTGGTGGGAGGGGGTCCGGGAGGCACTGGGAGGCACTGGGAGGGAGGCGGGAGCCTGTCCCAGTGTGGCAAGTCAACCCACAGAGCTACGCCCTGATCCTGGTTTGTACTGGTTTATACTGGTTTGGACTGGTTTGGTCTTATTGGGGGGTGGGGGGTGGTGGGAGGGGGTCCGGGAGGCACTGGGAGGCACTGGGAGGGAGGTGGGAGCCTGTCCCAGTGTGACAAGTCAACCCACAGAGCTACGCGCTGATCCTGGTTTGTACTGGTTTATACTGGTTTGGACTGGTTTGGTCTTATTGGGGGGTGGGGGGTGGTGGGAGGGGGTCTGGGAGGCACTGGGAGGCACTGGGAGGGAGGCGGGAGCCTGTCCCAGTGTGACAAGTCAACCCACAGAGCTACGCCCTGATACTAGTTTATACTGGTTTATACTGGTTTGGACTGGTTTGGTCTTATTGGGGGGAGGGGGGTGGTGGGAGGGGGTCCGGGAGGCACTGGGAGGCACTGGGAGGGAGGTGGGAGCCTGTCCCTGTGTGGCAAGTCAACCCACAGAGCTACGCCCTGATCCTGGTTTGTACTGGTTTATACTGGTTTGGACTGGTTTGGTCTTATTGGGGTGTGGGGGGTGGTGGGAGGGGGTCCGGGGGGCACTGGGAGGCACTGGGAGGCACTGGGAGGGAGGTGGGAGCCTGTCCCAGTGTGACAAGTCAACCCACAGAGCTACGCGCTGATCCTGGTTTGTACTGGTTTATACTGGTTTGGACTGGTTTGGTCTCATTGGGGTGGGGGTGGTGGTGGGAGGGGGTCCGGGGGCACTGGGAGGCACTGGGAGGCACTGGGAGGGAGGCGGGAGCCTGTCCCAGTGTGACAAGTCAACCCACAGAGCTACGCCCTGATCCTGGTTTGTACTGGTTTATACTGGTTTGGACTGGTTTGGTCTTATTGGGGGGTGGGGGGTGGTGGGAGGGGGCCCGGGAGGCACTGGGAGGGAGGCGGGAGCCTGTCCCAGTGTGACAAGTCAACCCACAGAGCTACGCCCTGATCCTGGTTTGTACTGGTTTATACTGGTTTGGACTGGTTTGGTCTTATTGGAGGGTGGGTGGTGGTGGGAGGGGGTCCGGGAGGCACTGGGAGGCACTGGGAGGGAGGTGGGAGCCTGTCACTGGGCGACCAGTCAAGTGGGGGAGCTACGCTTTCGCTACTGGTTTATGCTGGTTTATACTGGTTTATACTGGTTTGTACTGGTTTGGCCTTAAGGGAGACTGGTTCCTAGTGGGAAAGGCTCCGGGGTGCCCTGGGAGGCACCGGGAGGGAGGTGGGAGCCTGTCACTGGGCGACCAGTCAAGCGGGGGAGCTACGCTTTCGCTACTGGTTTTTGCTGGTTTGTACTGGTTTATACTGGTTTGTACTGGTGCCCCCAGTGCTGCGGTGCCTGGGCCTCCCCACGCGCACGGTGACCAACTACAACTCGGCCCACGACACCGACGTGTCCCTCACCACCGACATCTACTTCGACGAGAACATGCGGCCGCTGGAGCGCCTCAACACCGACTCCGTCTGGTACTGGTTTATACTGGTTTATACTGGTTTATACTGGTTTGGACTTGTATCGGCATCTAACCCCCCAGTACCCACCCAGTACCCACTCCGGGTAGAAGGGGCCGGCGGGGGGGTGAAGAGCAGCTGGGAGGCTCCTCCTGGGCTCTACTGGTTTATACTGGTTTGGACTGGGTTTACCCCCAGTCCTTACTGGTTTATAGTGGTTTGGACTGGTTTGGACTGGTTTGGGCACTAACCCCCCAACCCAGTACCCACCCAGGGTAGAAGGGGCCGGCAGGGGGTGAAGAGCAGCTGGGAGGCTCCTCCTGTTTCTTACTGGTTTATACTGGTCTGCACTGGCTTTAACCCAGTTTATACTGGTTTATACTGGTTTATACTGGTTTGGACTGGTTTGGGCACTAACCCCCCAGCCCAGTACCCACCCAGGGTAGAAGGGGCCGGCGGGGGGGTGAAGAGCAGCTGGGAGGCTCCTCCTGGTTTATACTGGTTTATACTGGTTTGTACTGGGTTTACCCCCAGTCCTTACTGGTTTATACTGGTTTACACTGGTTTGGACTGGTTTGGGCACTAACCCCCCAGCCCAGTACCCACCCAGGGTAGAAGGGGCCGGTGGGGGGGTGATGAGCATCTGGGAGGCTCCTCCTGGTTTATACTGGTTTATACTGGTTTGTACTGGGTTTACCCCCAGTCCTTACTGGTTTATAGTGGTTTGGACTGGTTTGGACTGGTTTGGGCACTAACCCCCCAAGCCAGTACCCACCCAGGGTAGAGGGGGCCGGCGGGGGGCTGAAGAGCAGCTGGGAGGCTCCTCCTGGTTTATACTGGTTTATACTGGTCTGCACTGGTTTAACCCCAGTTTATACTGGTTTATACTGGTTTATACTGGTTTGTACTGGGCAACGCAGGAACTTCCACGTGTGGAACGACTGTTGGATGAAGCGCCCCGACCTCCCCAGCGGCTACGACGGGTGGCAGGTGGTCGATGCCACCCCCCAGGAGACCAGTAGCGGTACTGGTTTATACTGGTTTATACTGGGCTGTACTGGGTTAGACTGGGATATACTGGAAGGGCAGCGGGAGGCCGCGAGGTCCCGGGGGGGGGGTTGGGTGGTTTGTTGGTGGCTCATACTGGTGGGTTTAACTGGGGTTTTTACTGGGTTTTACTGGTTTTTTCACGGGTTTTACTGGGGTTTTGACTGGTCTCTAACTGGTCTTTACTGGCTTTAAACTGTTCTTTTACTGGTTTGTAACTGGTCTGTACTGGCTTCTAACTGGTTTCTAACTGGTGTTAACTGGTCTGTCCTGGTCTGTGCTGGCGTTTAACAGTTTTTTACTGGTGGTTATTGGCTTTTAACTGGTCTGTACTGGTTTTTAGCTGGTCTCCACTGGTCTGTACTGGTTTTAAATTGGCCCATTCTGGTCTGTACTGGCTTCTAACTGGTTTCTAACTGGTGTTAACTGGTCTGTCCTGGTCTGTGCTGGCGTTTAACAGTTTTTTACTGGTGGTTATTGGCTTTTAACTGGTCTGTACTGGTTTTTAGCTGGTCTCCACTGGTCTGTACTGGTTTTAAATTGGCCCATATTGGTCTGTACTGGCTTCTAACTGGTTTCTAACTGGTGTTAACTGGTCTGTACTGGTCTGTGCTGGTGTTCAACAGTTTTTTACTGGTGGTTATTGGCTTTTAACTGGTCTTTACTGGTTTTTAGCTGGTCTCCACTGGTCTGTACTGGTTTTAAATTGGCCCATTCTGGTCTGTACTGGCTTCTAACTGGTTTCTAACTGGTGTTAACTGGTCTGTCCTGGTCTGTGCTGGCGTTTAACAGTTTTTTACTGGTGGTTATTGGCTTTTAACTGGTCTGTACTGGTTTTTAGCTGGTCTCCACTGGTCTGTACTGGTTTTAAATTGGCCCATATTGGTCTGTACTGGCTTCTAACTGGTTTCTAACTGGTGTTAACTGGTCTGTACTGGTCTGTGCTGGTGTTCAACAGTTTTTTACTGGTGGTTATTGGCTTTTAACTGGTCTTTACTGGTTTTTAGCTGGTCTCTACTGGTCTGTACTGGTTTTAAATTGGCCCATAATGGTCTGTACTGGCTTCTAACTGGTTTCTATTGGCTTTCTAATAGGTTTTTAACTGGTCTGTGCTGGCTTTTAACTGGTTTTTACTGGTCGTTATTGGCTCTTCACTGGTCTGTGCTGGCTTTTAACTGGTTTTTAACTGGTCTCTACTGGTCCGTACTGGTTTTACATTGGTCCGTACTGGTTTTACATTGGCCCATACTGGCCCGCACTGGTCTGTACCGGTTCATACTGGTCTGTACCGGTCCGTACTAGTCCATACTGGTCCGTACTGGTCCATACTGGTCCGTACTGGTCTGCGCAGGGCTGTTCTGCTGTGGGCCGTGCTCGGTGACGGCCGTGAAGAACGGCGAGGTCTTCCTCAAGTACGACACGCCCTTCGTCTTCGCCGAGGTCAGGGGGCGGGGCCTCGGGGGGCGGTGCCGGAAGTGGGCGGGGCGACGGAACAAGGGGCGTGGCCTATGCTAACGAGGGGGGGCGTGGCCACAGGTGGACGGGGGGGGGGGGAGGGGGCGAGGCGTCCTGCTGGCAGGTGGCGGTTGGGGTGACCCGAGGGTGAGAGGGGCGGGGCCAGGGGGAGGGCGGGGCGTCAAGGGGTGGGAGGGGCCTCGGGGAAGGGGCGTGGCCTATGCTAATGAGGGGGCGAGGCCGCAGGACAAGAGGGACAAGGTGTAATGGTGGCAGCCCGGGGGGGGGGGGGGCGGGTGGCCACTGGGTGATTGGGGCGTGGCCTCAGGGGGTGGGCGTGGCCCCAGTGGTGGGCGGGGTCTTGCGGAGTTTTGGGCGTGGCCCATGCTAATGAGGGGGCGTGGCCTAAAGGTCAAGAGGGACAAGGTGTCCTGGCCAGGTGGGTGGGTTGGGTGGCCTGGGGGATGGTTGGGGCGGGGATGTTTGGGGCGGGGCCGGCTGGTGGGCGTGGCCTCGTTGGGCGGGGGTGGGCGTGGCCCATGCTAATGAGGGGGCGTGGCCGCAGGTGAACAGCGACAAGGTGTACTGGCAGCGGCAGCCGAGCGGGGGCTTCGCGGTGGTGCACGTGGAGGAGGGCGCCATCGGGCGGCGGATCAGCACCCTGGGGGCGGGGTCAGGCGCCCGCATCGACATCACCCACCAATACAAGCACCCCGAGGGTGAGGCCACGCCCACCCACGCCCCCCCCACCCCCACCCCCACTCTTGGGCCCGCCCACCCCGCCCCCAACCCAACAGCCGCGCCCATGAGCCCTTGACCCATCCTTGGGCCCGCCCCTTGACCCAACGGCCCCGCCTCCAACCCCTTGACCCCACCCATGAGCCCTTGACCCCATGACCCCGCCCCTTGACCCAACGGCCCCGCCCCTTGACCCAATGGCCCCGCCCCTTGACACCATGGCCCCACCTTTTGACCCAATGGCCCCGCCCCCAACCCAACGACCCCGCCCCTTGACCCAAGGGCCCCACCCTTGACTCCATGACCCCATGACCCCACCCATGACCCAACGGCCCCGCCCCCAACCCCTTGACCCAACTCATGACCCCATGCCCTAATGGCCCGACCCGTGACCCCATGGCCCCGCCCACTGACCCAACGGCCACACCCCCAACCCCTTGACCCCATACATGACCCAATGGCCCCTCCCCTTGACCCAAGGGCTCCACCCGTGACCCCGCCCCATGACCCAACCCATGACCCCGCCCCATGACCCAAGGGCTCCACCCGTGACCCGCCCCATGACCCAAGCCATGACCCCGCCCCATGACCCAACCCGTGACCCCGCCCCTTGACCCAAGCCATGACCCCGCCCCATGACCCAACCCGTGACCCCGCCCCTTGACCCAACCCATGACCCCGCCCCATGACCCAACGGCCCCGCCCCCAACCCCTTGACCCCACCCCTGACCCCATACATGACCCAAGGGCTCCACCCATGACCCAACCCATGACCCCGCCCCTTGACCCCACCCCTTGACCCAACGTCCCCACCCCTTGACCCAAGGGCTCCACCCATGACCCAACCCATGACCCCGCCCCTTGACCCAACGACCCCGCCCCTTGACCCAAGGGCTCCACCCATGACCCAACCCATGACGCCGCCCCTTGACCCAACGGCCCCGCCCCTTGACCCAACCCATCACCCTATGACCCCACCCATGACCCCGTGACCCTTGACCCCTCCCCCTCCCCCCCCCCCAGGCTCCCCCGAAGAGCGCCAGGCCGTGGCCACCGCCACCTCCCACGGCTCCCGGCCCCGCCCCCGGGCGGCCGGTTCCCCTCCCCCCCCCGGGGAGGTGACGGTGACGGTGACGTCAGCGGGGCCCGCGGTGGCGGGGGCGGAGCTGGAGCTGAAGGTGCTGCTGCGCAACAGCGCCCCCCAGCCGCGCACCCTGGCGCTGCGCCTGGCCCTGGCCGCCAGCCGCTACACCGGGGTGGCCGATCCCCCCTTCCGCCAGGAGCAGCACCGCCGCGCCCTGCCCCCCGGCTCAGGTGGGTGCCCCTCCCCCCCCCCCCCAGTTCAGCCCAGTTCAGCCCAGTAGCTCCCAGTGCCCCCCAGGGCCCGCACCAGTTCATCCCAGTAGCTGCCAGTAGCTCCCAGAGCCCGCACCAGTTCATCCCAGTAGCTCCCAGGGCCCGCACCAGTTCATCCCAGTAGCTCCCAGTGCCCCCCAGGGCCCCCACCAGTTCATCCCAGTAGCTCCCAGTGCCCCCAGGGCCCCTACCAGTTCATCCCAGTAGCTCCCACTATGTCTCGGTGCTCCCCCAGTAGCTCCCAGTGCCCCCAGGGCCCGCACCAGTTCATCCCAGTAGCTCCCAGTAGCACCCACTATGTCTCGGTGCTCCCCCAGTAGCTCCCAGTGCCCACCAGGGCCCGCACCAGTTCATCCCAGTAGCTGCCAGTGCCTCCCAGTTCATCCCAGTAGCTCCCAGTCCCCCCCAGGGCCCGCACCAGTTCATCCCAGTAGCTCCCAGTAGCTCCCAGTGCCCCCAGGGCCCGCACCAGTTCATCCCAGTAGCTCCAGTGCCCCCCAGGGCCCCTACCAGTTCATCCCAGTAGCTCCCACTATGTCTCGGTGCTCCCCCAGTAGCTCCCAGTGCCCCCAGGGCCCGCACCAGTTCATCCCAGTAGCTCCCAGTAGC
>NW_027660219.1:600000-853000 GCF_963210335.1 Falco punctatus | reverse complement strand
GAAGGTGCGGCTGAGTCACGCTGGATGCATGGCAGGGTGTTTGCTGTTTGCCTGCGAAGGCTGATATGTAATAACACAGACTTAAAGCAACAAGGAGCAGATGTGCATTCAGGGTAAGAAAGAGTTAAAACAGAAGTGCTGTAGCAGAGGCAGGCTTGTGTAACCTGCAGAGCAGGAAGAGCATCTCCTGCCCCGAACCCTTCTGCTGGTGGGGAGGAGGGGGTTGCTGTTGCTGACGATTGAGCAGAAGGACCTGACAATGTCACCCCGATTGCTGCAGCATTTGCAGCACAACAGGACCGGTAACGGCCCCTCTAGGGCAGGCAGCGGGTCTGAGGAGAGTAAAGGTGAATCTCTGATGGGGAAATTTAGATGTTTGAAAGTCAGTTGTGAATAGGACTGGATAAAGGTTCGAGTTGATTTTTACTAAGGTAATCGTGATGTAGAAAAGTTGGTGAATACAAAACCAACTTATTTGGTGTTAAACTTCAGTGAAAAGAATTTGTTACAGTTGTGGGAGCTGCTGGCCACCAGGAAAACATCCTGAAACCTTTAAAGTACAAACTAAGAAAACAAGTAAGAATGCCAAATTCACCAAAATCTTTAAGTGGAAAAGAAATCTTTAACCAGGCATATCTGGAAATAAATTCCAGGTAAGGAAAAAATGCTTTACCTGTTACAGTAGAAATGATAAGGGGAAGGTCTGCCTAGTTCAGGTAAAACAATATCCCTTGCTCAGCAAGGCTATGGGGAATATTGGCAGAAAAACTGAAATAAAATACACTCTGTAGCAGTTCTACTAATGTAAATCTGTGTGTTTTACCATGACGGTGACTTGTTATGGGATGTGCAGATGACACTCTGCAGCAGCAGAGGAGGTAGGAAAGGAGGAATTATCCTTAATACCAGATGGTAAAATCCAAACTGTAAGTACAGATCAGGAGCCAAACTATTCTAATGATTCTCGATTACCTGCTAGCCAAAGAAGGAAGTGTTTGTGGTAAATGAAATGTTTCCAATTGTTATTTGAAAATTGATGGCAATGGTGAGGGAGTTAAACAAATCACATCAGAGACAGGGAAGTTAGCCCATGTTCCGTCCGAACTCGGAAAGACTGGAATATTGACTTGTTTTCCTGGCTTCTCGGGAGCCCCTGGGTAAAACGAATCCTATTTTGTTATGTGGTTTAGCCACCTTATTGTTTTTGCCATGTGCTGTTCCATGTTTTATAAGATTAATTCAACACGTTGTAACTAACATGCAATTTGCTACTATGATTTCACCCAATGGCATTAAACAAATTCGAGTAGTACGCCGAAATGTACAGTCGACAATACAGATTATATAGTTAACACAATAACAATTTAACAGCAAACAGGAATCTGGGAATAATTAACTATTAACAATTCATACAACAATGTAGGCTGATGAAGGAACGCACAGACGGGGATGTGGTAACATCTTTTATACTTTTCCACCTCCGCCATAAGTTCTTGACGTGTGACAGCAGAAAAACGCACCCTCTGCCTAAACAACAAGGAAAAAAAAAAAAAGGGGGGGGTTTGATTCCCCTTTATAATGAACCATACAGGTTAGACGTTTAAAAAACACTCACCTTACGGGATGTTCAGAGGGGGAAATGCGCACTCCAGACCCTTCCTCCCTGGCAGGTGACGTGGCGGTCTGATGGTGAGAAAACATTGCATTGAAAGCAAGGACCTGTCATTTGGCCATAGTGCCATAAATGTTACCATTAACAAACTTACCGGAGTGGTAAGCTCGGGAAATGGGTCCAAGACTTCATCTGGACACTCAGCAGCCATCTTTTATCGTGTATGCCTTTGAACATGCGCATGCGCAATTTTAAACCCCACAGAATGTACTGGAACAATCTGGAAAGACCGCGCATGCGAAATCCCTATAGTCTAGCCATGGTAGTGACACATAGATAGATAGATAGATAGATAGATAAAAAAAAAATGTTTAAAGAAACTATAGTATTTATAGTTCATTTATTACTTAAGTGGAATGTATAGTTATAAGTGTTGTTTTTAGGTTTTGTTTTTGTAGGTTATTATTATATGTATTACCCAACCCTTTTGATTTATTTTGAAAACCGTGTGTTAGATGTAAAGTAAATTCAATGAATCATTTGACAACCAGTAAACAACAAATAACAATTTCTTAACAAACATGAACTAGAAGTTGAATAACAGAATAACAGTCCAGCAAAGTCTCATGTGAGGTGGAAAACAGGCTTCTTCACTCGTGAGTCCAGCACGGTCCTGAATAATGTCGGGGTGGTAACTCCATCTGTTCCCTCCACGATAGTCTGTCTCTGGTCCTTGGTATTTTTCTTCACGAGGTAACGAAAATGAACAGAAACAAATAACAAATCACATGGTAACTGCTGGAGGTCAACAGTTTTCTTTTGTTTATATAACAGTCTCTCGCACTCTGCTTTGGTATCCCACGGGTTCCACTTCTCGGGGCGGATTGCGAGGAAGAGATCGCACTCTTCTGTACCGGCGTGACCAAAAACACTCACAAAAGCACATACTGATGGTTACTGTAGTCACGATGGGACAAAGGCTGAACAGCAAAACCGTACAGAGTGTGTCGTCTCCTGCTCCCATCTTTTCCAAAATGATAAGGACTGTTTGTGGCGAGACAAACAAATTGGTCCGTGACCCTCCTGGTCAAGATTCAGGCTAATGCCCTGACCAAAACTGCACAATGAAAATGCATGCGCAGCCTAACCTTAAAGGGGCATGAAAATTTACCCCTTTAAATGCCCACCTCTTGGCTCTTGATTCTTAACCCCCACAAACAAACCTTATATATGCTAAGAAATGTTTTATTGTGTTTTGTTATGTCATCCTGTTATGATAATGTTTTGAAATTAGCTTATGACATGTTTGAGTTTTGAGTTGTTAGCTAACGTTTGTTAGGGATTTATAGTTCTTGTTAGTCATTTGTAGTTATTGCCTGTTATTGTTTATTGATAATGGTAAATGGGTTTAATGCTTAGATAAAGATTGTTAACCTCCTTTGTATAGTTGGCAGAATCTTTTCTCTCTCTCTATCTATGCCACCCACGGAGCAGCAATGTTGAGCCACGGGACGGTGTGAAGGACGTTATTGGGACATCGCTATCTGTCTCAACATTGCTGGCTGACAGCAAAACAACACAGAGACGGAGATACCCGAATCACCCAGAATAGGAGATCTCCGGGGAATACGCTGCTTAAAACACCCCACTTCCAGACATGTATGTTGGGTTGTTTGCCAATGTCTAAATTGTAATAGAGATTGGTCCTGTGTTTCATTTAAGAGACAACCTTACTGTATGAAATGTCACAATGATTCGATACGTACCAGGGGACCAGAGGATCAAGTGGAAATTTGTAAATTATTTTGTGGATGGGAACTGTTAGTACCTGAACTTTGGGAAGTACATGAAACAGACTGGTACAGAGTTTTAAGACAGCGTACTATAAGATTCGCCTGGAAATGGACAGAACAACCAAATAGGTGGAAATATATTTAAGAGATAACTAACTCTTTAGACCTTGGAAATTATTGACAGGATAACAGCAAAATTCCCCTGAAGACTACCTGCTGCTGCTGAGAAGATATTGATATCCCGTTGCTCTCTGCAAAAGAGTAGACGAGGAAGGCAGAGAGGTACTGAACAGTGGGGAAATGAAAGCTGGTATCCTATTAATGGTATTGATTACCATGACTTTAAAAAAAAAAGAAAATGAGCATTACCCTTCAATTGGACCTTAGGTTGATGGGAAGATTCAATAGAAGTTCGGTATAACGTGACAGCCGGATCCCCAAAATTCCAAGTTAAATTGGAAGATTTAGTCTTTTATGAACTAGACCCACCCAGTTGACGAGAAAGAACAATAAAACCTTTTTATCTCTGCCCCAGTTCGAATCCAGGGAAAAGCTACTGCAATTTCCCTAATCACTATTACTGTGCATATTGGGGATGTGAAACCATAGCTTCAAACTGGGACGTAGCCATTAAAAATAGATTCTTAACTATAACATGGGGACCCGGAGGATGCAATCCGCCAGCTCCTAGCTGGGATAGACACGTAGAGGACCCCCATCTTGGCAACTGTAAGCTTGTTATGTACTAGAAATCCTGCAGCCTAATGACCACGGGTGGCTATTAGGACGAACCTGGGGAATAAGATATTGGGAACCTGGAGCTGATAGAGGGGTCTTAGTATTTATTCAGAAACATGAACTAAAAACGCCACAAGCAGTGGGACCCAACAGAGTTATTAAAGAACAAAAAAGGTAACAAGAAAAAGCAAAAGGTAAAGAATTTTACAGCCACAGTCACCCTGGCTGACTACTTTAATTTCTACTTTGGTGGGACCCCTCATAATGTTGTTATTGGTTCTGACTTTCGGACCCTGTATCATTAATAAATTTGTAACTTTTGTGAAAAACAGGTTGGAAAAAGTGCAGCTAATGGTGATGAAGCAATCGGAACTAGAGATGAAAATCATACCAAATGAAAATCCTGAATTAGATGCAGCTTGTGAGGTATTGTCTAGGTTTGATCAGCAAATTACTTATAAATAAAAGAAGGGGGGAATTGTAATAAGTAACTAAAGGTCATTTGCCGATCGACCAAGGTAAGCAAGAGGAACAAACCCATTGTCGTTGTCTTAAGAACTTCCTATTTAACAAGAAGAGACATGTCCACAATGTGATCTTGCTACACCAAACATGGGAACGTCCTGTCTGGCAAGAAACCACCACAACAGAAGCAGCAGAGGGGCTACTGAAGGTGTCAGAAGCGACCTCGGGGAAGACAAAAAGAGCTGCTCAGCTTGCTTGAATTTGCGCGCCGTTGGTGGAGCAGGAGACTCCCCGGCCGCCCAGCGCTGTTTTGCTTACTTGTCGCTTGCTTTAATAAATCACATTTTCTGACTGGCCAGTCTCTGTCATTTCATTGGACAGCTAAACTATAACAATACCTCTGGCACGACAGATTTCCCTCCAACAACGAACACTAAAGGTAATGCTGGGGAGAGGCAAAACGGTTCACCGACTTACACCCAAGCTGGTATTTCTCCTGCAGATGCCTGCTCTGTTTCAATCATGATTTCATGCCATCATACCTCAAAAGCATTATTCTCCGGAAGCCAAATCACGACCAAACACACGCAAAAACTACGCTGGCCTTAACGCCGAGCGGCTCTGCCTGCCGGTAGGCAAGCTGTAGCGCTCAGGGCTGTGCCCCCCCGACCCCAGACAGCGCGGTGCCCCCCGAAAGCCGGGCTGCAGGCAGGAGCCGCCCCGGGGCCAGCAGCCACCGGCAGGCGGGCAGGAGCCTCCCTGCCTGCAGAGAGGGGCTGGGGCTCGCCCGCTCAGCGCCTCGGGGGGCAGCCAGGGCAGGGGGAGCTGAGCCCCACCGGCCTCTGAATACGGAGCCTGTGGCAGGGGCCTGCGAGCTGCTGGAAGAAAACGGGCTGCTGAAGGGGTAAGGCTCAAGGACACCGGGGTACAATCACTGTGGTGGGGGAGATCCCGACCTCCTACTCAAATGGCCCCCCGAAGAGAGTGAACCCCCCCGCCCAGGGAGCATGGGGAGGAAATTTAAAATGAACTCTACCTTTAAACTGCAGCGAGAAGGCAACTAACCGATAAGTAGCTCGTAGGTGTAGGCTTTGGGCAGAACTAACCAACTTCACTGTGTAAGTATGTATCGTGAGTAAAACTACGTGTGCAAGTTAGGAGGAGCGACCCCCCTTGCACCCGGCACCGCAATAACCACCCCGCTTTATAACTTACCCCGAGTTACCACACGTCAGACGGAATAAGCAGCCTTTTCACTAAGCAATTAGTTCTTCACCTCCCATTTCCCCAGCTGTTCCCTCACCTGAATACGCTCAAGCATCGACCTGCAGTAAAACTCTCCTGCAGAGCCTCTGTGCCTGCTCTGCAGCCTCAGGATTTCAGGCAGGGAGAGCAGTTCGCTGCCGCTCCTCTCCTGCCCCTCCAGATGCCTTTGCTCCTGCTGCTCACTGCCTGCTGCCCGGGGGGGATGGGGGCGGGGGCGGGGGGGTGGTGATGGCTCACTCCCACCCATTGCCCTGCAGGACAGAGACATCCACCGCATCACAGACAGGGTCGGCCCGGAGAGTCTCTGCCTCCTCTTTCATGAGGGCAAGGGTGTCACACAGTAAGTTTTCACTAGTCTTAACTTGTGAAAACAATATATGAGAAAGACACCAAACCGGAAGATAGCCTTCACATAAAATCACTTTAGGAAATGCTTATTCCGCCTACTCAGATACCAAGACGTGGAGACTGCAGCACTTGCTTGCTTGACTTTGAAATTGCTTCTGAGGTAAAGATGGTTTTCACGTGGTCCCCTTCTCCCCCCTCAAAAAAATCCCACATCTTATAGCCATGCTCGCTGTCAAGGAACCTTATGGGCATTTCACCCAATATGAACTTTCTGTCAAACCATGGATGCTCTTCAGGCCAGATTATAATGGCACTGACAAAGGATCTTCCTGAACCAACAAATCCTTAGCCGTCTTCTAGCTTCTAATGCAAGATCCTATAACATGCTGACGTACATACCATGGGAACATAATTTGCTTGACTGAAAGAATTCCAAAATAGTTTTCATCAAACTCAGATTATTGGGGCTTGAAAATTTGAAAATTAAAAGGTCAACTTTTTTGATTAGGCTTCTGTATGTGATATTTATGTCTCCCCCATTTCTGGGGGAAGAATTCCCCCCCCAAAATCCCTTTTGTTTATTACCTGTAGTTTTTTACCTCAGTGAGCTACCAGAGATCTTCATAAAACAAATTTTCTGAAACATATTATATCAGAGTCACTTCTGCTTATTAGAGGACAACAGTCCCCGTAACAAGGGCCTCTCTAATCTTCATCTGCCTCCAGTTACTACCTCTGTAGGCAAGAGCTCCGTGTGCTATATATAAGCAGGGAAACAGTAAGGTCACTACCGAAACCAGAATCCAGGTACTCCGGTTCTCTCAGTTATTAGAATTAAAGTAGAAGCTTTACTGGCTGGCAAAGAAAGCCTTTCAACTTTCGTGGCAGACACACACACAATATTGGACTACTGTCAATTTGTATTATTTTTTCCCAATGCTTTTAGTGAGTTTGTAAGCTTCCTATCAGGACTTTCAGCTTTAATACCATGTCACACAGAATTACAGCCTGACATACAAATGTTAATATAACAGCAAGTAACCCTGTAAGCATCTACAAATTCTGATCTACTAATGGCTGTCAACATGAGTCAGTACTAATAGCAAAGTTGGCACAAGAAATATTTTAAATTTTTTCCACAGGTTGCAAAAAATTCCTTTTTCCATCCCTTTTTGGTTTTACGGCTCTAGGTTCCCTCATGCTATTTAAACGTAATTTTGGAAAGTTTCTGTAGGGATTTCCTCTAGAGTTTCTGAGCCTCCTCATTCCCATGGATTAGTTACATCCAATTTTGCACTGTTATAAATCTATAGGATTTGTTGTACATTGAGATCTTATGCAGCTATCCATCTTTACAGCAATATTTGCAAACAGAAAGCAAGATTCTTCTCAACAGATACAGGTGATAGTTTTAGCAAATGACTCAAATATTTGTCAAGCTAAAGTATCAATCCTGCTGGGCGAGACCCAGACAAATCAAGAGTAATGAAGGTGCCAGGCAGAGTTTAGATGGTCTTGCCTATCAGTACATCAATGTCTGTAAGATTTCTGCAGGTCTAATGCAATTTTTTCAACAGCCTATTATCCCCCCATCCCAAAAAGACAATAGGAATTCCTTATCAGGTTGAAAAATGGGCCTGAGGCCTTCCTCAATGAAGAAAAAAACAGTTTTGAAAATGACCAAAGAGTGCTTCAATCACATTACATTCTTCAAAAACCAGGCTAGTAGATATGGTAGATATACCCCCTATATTTCAACAGAAGAAAAACTCTTATGAATATTTTTGACAAAAATGTGGAATCATTCTTGGAGATGGTTTTCTGTAAGTTTTAGATTTAAGAAAAAAATAATTATAAGGATTGTAAGCATTAGAACATCAGAACTTTCACATGCACAGTTCTTATAGGACAATGAATTTCTACTACACTTTACACAATCGTACTTTCTGTATGTATAGAAAAACTTATATTTTTTTTCTTTAAATACATTCTCTTGATGAAAAAATGCTAGGAACAGAGAATTATTTTTTCATGAGAAAACATGGCTAAGGCCATGACAGGGTCAAACTCTTCCCCTCGAGACCTGCCAGTGTGCCATGATTATTTCCTTGAAGAGCTACCATTTGGAGTCAAATTGTGGAGAAATATTCAATCTCTTTTCCTTGAATGTTCTTCCCTAATGAATACTGAGAAAGTTCTAGTTATCTGTGCAGGAACAGAACCAAACATCTTTAAACACTTTAAAAAATAATTAAACAATCATTTTTCTTGTTATTTTTTCAGTGGCAGATATGTTCTGAAAGCCTCAAAACAAGTTCCACTACTCCAACAAGTACTTCATTTTCTTAAAAGCATCTGAAGGAAAAAAATCATAAACCTTTTATCAAAATTGGCAGGGTTTTTTTTCAGTGCCAAAGATCCACAGCAGATATTTAGATATGTCAGAAGAAAAGAGATAAAGGTGTCTTGCTTCAGGCTGTAGGATAGCTTACATTTTCTTCTAATATATATTTTTGAAATAGATTTAAAGTCAAGCCTGCCTTCTAGAAGGACCTATTCAAGATTTATCATAGTTATTAAAGATACTGCAATTAGTAAAAACTATCTGATGACTTCTGAACAGTGAATGCTGTACCACTTATCTAAAGGGTGACGCACCTACGTTTAGTTAAAAGTCGGGAGATGTCCGAGGACCCTTATTGCCACATGACGGATGCACAGACTGCTAAGTCCTTGGGTTGGTTATCTTCAGAAGGGACATTTTGTCTTAGATTCCTGTTGCACACGCAACGTGGCGAAGACAAAGACTTTAAACATGGCCGTTGATGAATAGAGTCTGGGCAGAGACAACTCCTCAAGGACAATTGCGCAGGCACGAGATATGTAAATGAATTCCCAGAATTGTAATGAATATGTAAACGATTTCCTGGAAAACTAATGAATAGGTCTGAGTAGCTTGTATAAAGGGGGGACCGAAAAGTCCCCTCGGGGTGCATGACTTTGGCGGAGCGATCCCCCATGCACCCAGCGCTGCCGAATAAAGATAACCTCCGCTCGCCTGCGTATTGCTGACTGATTCTTCAATTCACCAGGACAATTTAAAGTTGCTCTGCAGCTTTAACTAAGAGGGCTGGGTTGTCCAACCCGGACAATGGTAACATTTGTCCTCGGTCCTTTAAAAATCCCTCTACACAGGAGGGGATATTTTGAGTATTGCAACCGTAGGGAAGCATGTAGGGGTCTCTCTGGGGCAACAGGGCATCCCCCAGGTGGGAAAGGGGGACACCGGTCTGGTTGTCCGATCAGCATCAGGGATGGGAGCAGCGCAAGCAAGAAATTAGGTCTTGCACCTGCAAAAGCGGCCCAAACCTTGTTTTCATCACGTGGCTGGTAAAAACAGATTATTTTGCCCCCCTAAAAGCTGCAGGCTCGGGAGTCATATGTTTGCGGGTGGGCAGGAGGGGGAATTCCCACTTACCAAGTTATCCCTCCTTGTTGCTGCAGGAGATGACCATGAAAGCCAAGGAAAACACAACTCTACAAACACAAAGAAATGCAGCAGGGGAATGAGAGAGGAGCCTGGACTTTTGCCTCCAACAAGCCCGTAAGATTTGAAACCACGTGGATGCTTTTCTCTAAGCTGGGTGCAGGGGGGTTGGTGGTGGTTTAATCCCTCCTCCTTGGCTGGGAAAACCCGGGAGCTGAGAGGAAACAAAAATCTTAATTTGGTTTTGAGAGTGCAAGGGTGGGGAATTATCTCTAAATCCTGCCCTCCCCAACGCGTGGGGATTTAACCCCTGCCTCTCCGCTGAAGGAGGGAGCAGAGCTGATTTCTGCAGCCTCCTTGCTCCATCACTCCCCAGCTGGTGGCAGTGGGTGGAAGTTCCCGAGGGAGGCCATGGGACCAAGCCTTGGTGCTGGGGGACACCAAGCAGCCTTGCGTTGGCTCTGGGAGCGTTGCAGCTCGGCTGCATATGGGAGGACACAGGAAGGGGCTGGATCAGCTGGATGCTGAAGGCAAAGGGGAGAAGGGGTTGCTCCAGGAATCCTGGATGCGTTCCGAGCACGGGCTGGGCAAGGGGGTGCTGGTGTGGGGCAGGCAGAGCCCCGCTGCATTGCCAGGTCCATCGAGGCACGCAACAGCCCCCTGCCCCGGGGCTCTGTCCGCACCAAATCCTGAGCCAGAGACTCCAGGTGATGGGCACAGGGAGGGAGGGAGAGACTGACACGGGGTGCCCTGCCTCCCAGCGCAGCGCCAGTCCCTTTACTGGGACCAGTGCAAGGAGCAGAGAGAGGGAGCACCAGTGCCTGCCCTTGCCCTATCCCCATGCATGGGGTTGTGCCACATAGGGGCATGGGGAGACCAGAGCTGCTCCCAGTTCCTGGCTCTTCCCTGGATCAGCACATCTGTCCCAAGAAGGTGGAAAAGGTCTGGAAAGGCTGAGCTCTGTCGGGCAAGAGCTAGCTGACCCCTTTTCCCAAGGGGAAAACCCTGCAGGAATGAAGGAGGCTACTTTTTCCCTTGCACAGATGCCCATAAAAAGAGCACTGGACAGGATTGCCCAGGATTTATCCCAGGGAAACAGCTCAGCACCTTCTTCTTCCCACGTAGGCTCCAGCAGAGCATCCCCATTGCTGCTGAGAGGGATGGAAAAGCATGGCCACGGCAGAGCAAGCACAGGTGAGGGAGAGTCTCTCCTTTGGGGTGGGCAAGTACATTCTGGCTGACCTTAAACATCAGTACCAGGTACCTTTTGCTCAGTCCAGTGGGGCTGTACAAGCTCCTCTGTGAGCGTAGCTGTGAGTTACCACCTTCCTGCAACTTTTGGATCAAGAAGTCCCCATATAGCGGCAGTGGATGGTCAGGATGCAGGAGAGGCGGTGAGGACCAGAGCCTGGCACCCATGGTGGGCATGCTACAGGACAGAGCCTTGGGTGCAGGATGCCCATCTCAGAAACACAAGGAAGGTGGAAAGTCACAGCAGGGCGTGGGGTTTTGTGTCTCCAAGAGACAGGAAAAGGCACAGAGGACAGGCTGGAGAGGTTGAGCCCAGCCTGACTGAGCTCCTTCAGCTCCATCATCCCTGCCAGGCATTTCTGAGCATTTAACAACCCTCAGTATTTTGCAGGGTCTTTGGTTTCCCTCCCCATAAGCTTAGCCAGCTGCTCGCCGAACCTTTACCATCTATGACGTCCCGTGCGTGTGTGTGTGCACGCCCATGGGGAGCCCAGGCACACAAGGAGAGATACCCATGGTGAGAGGACAGGCCCGTGTTGCCCAGTTCTGCAAGATCTGCTGGGGATGAAGGATGCAAAACACAGTCCATTTTCACCTTTCCTAACCTGATCCACAACAGCTTGCAACTCCAGGGTACCAATGAAGAATCCCAAAGTGGCGGGGAGACATCCAAGAGGCAAATAAGGAAAAGCGGTTAATTTGGCTAGGGAATACAAATAGAAAGTAAAACCGAGTTGGTGTTAAATTAACTCGGGGGTTTTACTAGCACCACGAGCATGTAAACATGCATCTTATTTTTTCATCTTTCTCCTAATTTTTCCTTTTAGAGGCGATGACAAAATTGCAGCCAGGGTGGCAGCATGTTGCAGTGTAAATCGGGCTGGTCTGGCTCTTCCCCCCAAATAAATCCTTGCGTTATCCTGAGTGGGCAACAGAGGCTGTGCAGCCGGGGATGGAGCGATGGAGTCAGAGGAGCAGCAAACAGCCAGAAGAGGGTTTTACTGCTGCAAAAAATAAAGTGGTAAATCTGGGGGGCATTCTAAAGGAGGCAGGAAAGGTCAAGTGGAAGGGTTAATTCTTGAGGATGACAAGGGTGAAGAAAACTTCCAACAGTGTCAGGATGGCCGAGTGGTCCAAGGCGCCAGACTCAAGGCTCTGCTGTCCCTGCCTGGGGGTATCTGGCCCCCGAATGGAGGCGTGGGTTCAAATCCCACTTCTGACCCACCTTTTCTCCTGAAAGCTGAGGTTTTAAATCATTTTTTAAAAAAATAATCCTTCCGTTATGCCCGCACCTGAGTCTGGCAAAACGCCGATTCTCCATTTCCTCTCCCCACCCCACCCCACCTCCCCCGCCCCCAAAGCCACGGTGCGGTACCAATCTCCACTGTTCACCCATCGCCAGCTGCACCCACACGTGGAAGAAAACCACACGGAGGGACAGGCGGTGGCAGCGGGGTGCACGCGGCCCCACAGGTGGTGGTCGGCACCAACACCCACCTGCCGCTTCCCTGGTGGTCTAGTGGTTAGGATTCACCACTCCTGCTGCCATGGCCCAGACTCAATTCCCGGGCCAGGCTGATCTTGCTTCTTTTTAAGAACCACTGCTTTAATTGTCATGGGTAACAAGTTGATGAGGGATGGGTTTAGCGGAACTCAGGTATCACTGTCCTGGGGTAACTTAGACCGGTGGGACTTCTTCCCCAGCTTGCAGCCATTCCCATCACCTGCTGGTAGTTAAAGTATGCATATTCAAGAATCTATAACCGCCTACTTGCAGCATGGGGGCGGTGAAAGCCTGTATTTCTCTAAGGTCAACAAACACTGACAGATTCTCAGTAACAAAACACTGAGCCACAGCCCAGACCCTCACCACCCTTTCCTTCAAGAGAACCCACCACCACCACCACAGGCTTCTGTATATTCGGACTTTATTGCAATGCTACGCTGACTCTTTCATCTGGCAGACTCCCCACTCCACCTGGCGCATTGCTCCGATCTTCCCAAAGTGGTGGTTGCACAGCTCTTGTCAGCAATGGGGAGCCTCGGGGCCTTCATTCCTCTCCCTTGAGCTTTAGAACTTGTTTGCCAGCCAGCCAGAGCTCAAGGGAGGGACGGTGTTGTCTCTAGCGCCTGTTTCTAGAGAGCACGGAGGTGCTGTCTAGGTCCCAGCACATGGCCTTGGCCTGCATGCGCTGCAAGGCAGCTTTGGCTTGCTTGAGGCTGCTGGCAAGGATGTCCCTTGGCCGCTTGCTCTTGGTCAGCCCCTGTCCGTAGGCCATGACAACAAGCCCTTTCTGGTGGAAAAGAAGCCACGTGGCCTTGGCGCTGGTGCGGCGGGCACGTTTCAGAGTGCTTTTCCTCTGCTTCTTTGCAGGCCGACGCTTCACCTGGCTCAAGGGCTTCCCCGCCTTGGACAGGGATCTCTTGTGCTGGAGGCCTCTTCCGCGCTGGGTCTTTCCTCCGTGCTGGGTCCTCCTTCCCCGCTGGGTCCTCCTCTTTCTTTGCGTCGCAGATGCCATAGCTCAGCCTTGCCACCGCGCTGGCCAGACGCCTCAGTGCTGCGGGACACCCCAGCGCCCCAATTGATACCCGCGGGCATGCAAATGAGGGGGGGGTCCGAGCCCTGCCATTGGCCAAGTGACCAGTGGTGACACCCCCCCAAGTCACAATGTAGAGAATCCTGGCCCGCGTCACTGGGGTCCCTCGTGCCCATGGCAACCAGGCAACCGCAAGGGCTGAGGACTGCCACGACCCCTCACTCCTCTGTGACACTCACCCTCCCAACGGAAATCTTCCACCCATCCTAAAAGAACAGCACTTATTTCTTGGAGTTTCACCCCAGTCTCAAAAGTTTTGGCTCACAGTTGCACGACCTTGCCAAGTACACGCCGACACGTGTCCTGGGAGTCTTCTGGGCAAGCAGGTAAAGCATGACAAGAAAACCCTTGGAGAGAGCATCCTTCCTCAACAGAACCTGCCTGCACGTCTTAGACCCGTGTCTGCCAGCTTGAAGACTCATTATAGCTAATTGCTTTGTCAACAAACCCACCCAGGTAACACCCCCGGTTTTTCCCTCCTGGTGCTTTACATACATAGCTCATGTCCACATCCACATGTCGACACTCACGCAACCTCGCACCTCCCATGCTTCTTTCGAGCTCCTCCGTGCACTGTCAACACCACAGTTGATGTCCCACACCAACATCTACCAGCTGTCCTTCTGGAGGACCAAACCCTGACTTTTTTCCTCTCCTCCCTTTGTAAAGAAAAAACAACATTAAAGCTAGAAGACAACTACTTAGAAGCAAAAAACGGTCCCTCCTTGCCCCGTCCCATGTGTGCTGATTCGATCTGGTTTTCATCCCTCCCACTGTCCTTCTCCGAGCCTCATGTCACAGCTGCTTTCAGGTGGAAGGAAACTCCATTTCCAGTAATCTTCAGGGAAGCAGCAGATCGGAGCAGGAACGTGGGAGGAACTTCTTTTGAATCCTCCAGTTTCCCTTCTACCTTCAGATATTTGATGACTAAATTCATAAACCCCCACAATATTGTTGAGATTTGCGTGGCGTAGAGCATGGTGTTGAGGTTGTCTCTGCACAGGTGACTGCAGCTGTTGCAATAGAAGAATTAAAGGCACTGGTACTGAAAGAAGATATAATAATAATAATAACAATAATAATACCACCAAAGCTGCACTGTGCTCTCAGCCTTTCTGTCTGGATGGCCGAGGAAGACATCCAGACATCTAAAGACCAAACTTTTATAGCACAAGGAAATGAGTTTGCTTCTGCTTTGGTGCACGTAGCTCTGGGCTGCAAGGCAAGAACCGAAAGCACTGCAGGAAAAAAAACCCAAACCAACAAACCCCAACTCTCTGTGAGCGTAGCTGTGAGTTACCACCTTCCTGCAACTCCTTTTGGATCAAGTCCCCATATAGCGGCAGTGGATGGTCAGGATGCAGGAGAGGCGGTGAGGACCAGAGCCTGGCACCCATGGTGGGCATGCTACAGGACAGAGCCTTGGGTGCAGGATGCCCATCTCAGAAACACAAGGAAGGTGGAAAGTCACAGCAGGGCGTGGGGTTTTGTGTCTCCAAGAGACAGGAAAAGGCACAGAGGACAGGCTGGAGAGGTTGAGCCCAGCCTGACTGAGCTCCTTCAGCTCCATCATCCCTGCCAGGCATTTCTGAGCATTTAACAACCCTCAGTATTTTGCAGGGTCTTTGGTTTCCCTCCCCATAAGCTTAGCCAGCTGCTCTCTGAACCTTTACCATCTATGATGTCCTGTGGCTTTCCACAGCTTAACTACACCCCGTGGGGAATGATACATTGATACCTCTGATCCTTGCTGGCATCTTTTGGGTCTCTCTGGCAGCTCTGTTGAATATCACCTTGGCTCCTTTCCCTGCTGCCTTCAGCAGACCCACAGTGGCAGGTGCTGAGGTGGGAATTACTTGTTGTTTTAATGTCCAGTGACCTTCAAGGAGGTGGCTTGGTAGTTCACTGGTCCTAGACGACGGGCCTAACAGAATTTGGGGCAACAGTTTGGGAAATGCACTTTCTCATGACTATATTAATATATTTCCCCTCCAGACCTTCAAGATGTTCCAGACTACAGACTGCAAAAAATATCTGAATAAACATGACTCCTTCTCCAGCAAGGTAAAGGGCTGGGGCCTGAGGGTAAATATGCTGCCCTCCTACTGATTTTTATTGCCGCACTCACTGCAAGTCTAGCTTTTTAGGGCAGCATGACCCTGCTGATGGGCGAGGAAGAGGGAAGCCTCGCCAAAAAGCTTCCTGCAGTCACCGCAGCGCGGGGCTTTCTTGCCGAGATGCGTGTGGCGGGGACGGGCCACGTCAGAGCTCTGGCAGAAGGTCTTGCCATAAGCCAGGCAGCAGTGGGGCTGCTCACCAGTGTGGCTGTGGTGGTGCTTGGCGAGTTGCGAGCCTTGGCTGAAAACTTCACCGTACTCAGTGCAGCGGTAGGGCTTCTCGACAGTGTGCACCCGCCGATGCCGGGCAAGGTGGAACCCCCAAACGAAGCCCTTGCCGCAGTTGCTGCACTTGTGGGAATTCTCGGTGGCATGGCCCTGGCCGTGTGCTGCCAGCTCAGTGGCACCAGCAAAGCGCTTGCCACAGTCACTGCACTTGTGTGGCCGGTCGCTGGCATGGGTACGGCAATGCTGGAGGAGGTGGGAGCTCTGGCTGTAGATCTCGCTGCTCTCTGGGTAGCTGAATGGCTGCTTGCCTGTGTGCACCTGCCGGTGCCGCTCCAAATGTGATGCCCACGGGAAGCTCTTGCCGCAGTCAGTGCAGCTAAACGGCCATTCCCTTGCCGGCCCCGCTATGTAGAGGTTTAGCACAGTCCAGTTTGGGGACCACCGCGGCTTTGGGCATCCTGGCAGCACTGTGTGACATGGCTTTATCCAGGCGCTTCGTCTTCCTCCTGTTCGAGCCAAGGGTCTTCTCCCTTTCTGGGCTACGGGATGAACACGTTTTGAGCTCCTCACAGCTCTCCTCTGCTGCTCCTTCCTCTGCTGCTTTTTCACTCACCAGCCCCTGTGCTGCTGGGGAAATGTGAAAAGGAGAAAAAGGGGTGAGCGTGGCCTTGACCGGAGCAGGGAGCGGCTTTTAAATGGATGCAGCAGGAACAGGATTCCCCTAAAAAACTTGGGTCTTTCGGAGAGGAGGAGGAAGAGAGATGCGATGGGAGACCTGATCCCAGTTTGAACTGGGAACGTGGAACCAAAAGTGGAGAGATCAAGAACATTTTTCTGCAGAAAAAAAACCTAAGGAGATGGCTGGGGTTTGCAGAAATCCCACTTGAAACCTGCCTGGATTCCTCCTCCTCTCTTCCCATCCTGCTTGCAAGCTCCAAGCTCTTTGCTTCCCTGTCAGAGACTTGGGGGGGGAGGGCGGCAGCGGGGAAGGACGAGCAGGGAAAAAAGGAGGGAGATGTTCACAGAAAGAGGATATTTTTTGTTTGCTTACCAAGAGACATCAGCGTTTCGTAGCTCTCGTGCATCATGTCCTGGTACAGGGCCTTCTGCCACGGGTCCAGCATCACCCATGGCTCTCCATAGTGGGGAGAAGTGCAGGCAGCCAGGAAAATGAGGGTTTCTCCCTCTGTTCCTCACTCAGGGCTCGTCAAAATCTCCTGTAGGGAAGAGAAATCCCTTTAAATGGAGGAATTCCCTTATGTGGTGCTTCTTGTGTGGGTTTTGATGCTTTTTCTGGGGGTGCCTCGAGAAACGTGGTGAGGAACATCCCCAAGAGCCAGCCCCTGCATGTTCCAGCCCCGATGCAGCTGAGGACCCGCTGCTGAGCGGGAAGACATCCCTGCTCAAGGTTTTTCCCTGCCAAGCCTGGAGCTGGCTCGGTAGGGCTTTCCCTGGGTGAAATGTCTGAAATACTCCTCCTTCCCAGGCTAAGACTGCCAGAGGGGGGGATGGCAAGCCCCCACCTTGCACCTGCTGCCCGTCGAGCTCCCACAGCGGGCACAATGGAGGCAGTGCCGGGCATGACTCTGCTCCAGAAGCCCCGGCCGCTATCCAGAGAGAGGAGGCGCCATGAAGCAGCCAAGAACCAGCTCCCTGACACGATGTTTACCCAGAGCCCTCTAGAGGTAACCCAGCCCCAGCTCCCCCCGACCCTCCGGCTCCCCAGCACCTGTGGGGCGCACGCAGGACCCCCTCATGGCTCTGCCCCATCATCCACATTGCCCCCACGCCCTTCCCTTTCACCCAGCATTTTTAGAGCCCCAGCCTCGCTAGAAACTCTGCCAGGGGATCACAACAGCAGAGGAGTGAGGGTGTAAGGGAATCGTAAAGAAACAGTCTTTCAAGTCTATCACAACAATTTTGTCACTTCTGAGGATCATCATAAAAGTTGGAAGACCAGGTTGCAAAACTCCCATCGCTAAAATCTGATCATTAACCTTCCATAAATCACGTCCCAGTTATGTGCATCAAGATCATTAACCACTACAAGACAAGCTAACGAGCTGGTCATCTGCCCATCACCCTCCAAAACAGCATCACGAACAACACCAGACCAACGCTGTAGCATTGGATCTTTTCTCCAGTTCAGCGTCGGAGGGGTACTTGGGCTAACCGGAGGAATTACAGGTACCGAAGTAGTAGGCAGGTTCATTTCAACTCGCTTTTCCAGGTTTCTTAGTTTACCAATTACCTCCTGTAAGGATTTCTCTGTACTCTTATCACAAGGCTTCTCCCCGCCTTCCTCCTCAGACCCGTCCGATGACGTTTCAGGACGAGGGGGGTACGTCACCGCACGGTGCTTCTGCCCCCCTGACGTGACCTACGCGCTGTCACCACCCGCCGTTTCGGCCTTGCTCCACCCACAGCTCCGATTGGTGCAGCAGGACGCGCTGCCCCGCCCTCCTGAAACGGCCTTGCTCCACCCACAGCTCCGATTGGTGCAGCAGGACGCGCTGCCCCGCCCTCCTGAAGAGGCCTTGCTCCACCCACAGCTCCGATTGGTGCAGCAGGACGCGCTGCCCCGCCCTCCTGAAACGGCCTTGCTCCACCCACAGCTCCGATTGGTGCAGCAGGACGCGCTGCCCCGCCCTCCTGAAACGGCCTTGCTCCACCCACAGCTCCGATTGGTGCAGCAGGACACGCTGCCCCGCCCTCCTGAAACGGCCTTGCTCCACCCACAGCCCCGATTGGTGCAGCAGGACGCGCTGCCCCGCCCTCCTGAAACGGCCTTGCTCCACCCACAGCTCCGATTGGTGCAGCAGGACGCGCTGCCCCGCCCTCCTGGGGAGGCCCGGCAGCCTTTTTCGGGTTCGGCTCAGTTACCGCAGGCTCCCGAGGAGGAACTCCCGGTCTGTCCGCTGTCTTATCTAAAAGCTCCGGCACTGTTGAACACGCAGGGGCGGACATACCCTTCATGGGACGAGTATGCCCAACTCCGAAAAGTGTAGCCGAGAGAGAAGGCTTAGGTGAATCACCCTTCTGCTCCACCGGCTTTTCTACCACATCTCCCACCAATGTTTCTATGGCTGCCGCCGCTACTTTTTTTTCCGCCTTCATAGTTTCCAGAGTGTTAACTGTCGACTGCCACGTAGCTCCTAACGATTTAGCTTCTTTTCCTTCTTTGCCTCCCTCGATCATAGTATCCCAGAGGCAATTTCCCACTTCTCTCCATTCCGCAATACTAAACAATAACGAGGGCTTGGGGATCTTATTTTTTTTTTTTCGTGCCCAGCGAACTAAGGTCTCCACTTCTGTGTCTTTAACGCCCTCCCCTCTCCTAAGGAGGATGCCAGTTAACAGTTTCATTGCCGCGTCTACTTCCATCGCGGTCTTCTCAGAGCTCCCCCCTCTCACAGAAAGGGTATCAGCCCCGGCGCTCGCGTCGCGGTCTTCCGTAGCGCCCCCCCTCACAGAGAGGAAATCAGTGCGGAGCCCCGCCGCGATTTACTCGTCGCAATCTTACCACCAGCGGGGGTGCGATCTGCAGCTCTACGCCGAACGCTGGACTCCGCTTTTCGCCTTCCAGGTTCCGCCGCTCCGACCTCCAGCTCCCTAATCGGACAGCGTCCCTTCGGGGCCGATGCACGGAGACTGCTGCATTTCAGCGAACAGCGTTTAAGCTAAAACGCATTTAAGCGAATAAATGGGGCCCTGTTCGGGCACCAGACGAAGAGGGTCCCCCGTGGAGAGTCGGCCAACTCACAACACCCACACCAATACGGCTACATGCCGCGCTCACTTCGTTAAACACACAGCTCATATATATAACTTAAACCGACCGCCCACCCGACTTTACACACAGGTGATTGGATAAGAGTCTCTGGCCACGTGGGGTCCGTGTCGCTGACTGGTGGGCACGCTGCAGGCGCCCGATCAGAGTGTGCCGATGCGAGGGTGCTGATTCCGCGGTTCCCGGGGCTTGCTCTGTACCTGGCTTCTGGTTCGTGCATAGCTTGCTTTGTTTCTCACCCTGCTTGTTCCCAGTGAACAGTGAATGCTGTACCACTTATCTAAAGGGTGACGCACCTACGTTTAGTTAAAAGTCGGGAGCTGTCCCAGGACCCTTATTGCCACATGACGGATGCACAGACTGCTAAGTCCCTGGGTTGGTTATCTTCAGAAGGGACATTTTGTCTTAGATTCCTGTTGCACACGCAATGTGACGAAGACAAAGACTTTAAACATGGCCACCGAGGAATAGACTCTGCAGGCACGAGATATGTAAATGAATTCCCAGAATTGTAATGAATATGTAAACCATTTCTTGGAAAACTAATGAATAGGTCTGAGTAGCTTGTATAAAGGGGGGACTGAGAAGTCCCCTCGGGGTGCATGACTTTGGCGGAGCGATCCCCCATGCACCCAGCGCTGCCGAATAAAGATAACCTCTGCTCACTCGAATTTTGGTGACTGATTCTTTAAATCAATTTGGTGACCCAGATGGGACCTCCTCTGCTCGGCTGCGGGACCCATTGAGAGCGGGGACTCCCTAGGGTACCCCCGGGGATTTTCCCGGAGGGGCTCCTCATCTCATCTGGATCACCGCAGGAGCAGACAAGGACTCCATCTTGCGGAGCAAAGGTACTATCTTTATTCAAGTATTATATTCTGGTATATTTTAAACAGTACTGTTTCGGATTCTGTTCTGGGACCGGTCTATCTGTAAAGCTGTCCGTAAGGCATAAGATCATTGTATACTTAGGCAGGATGGCGTATGCCGGGTAGCTAGCACCCCAGGTATACATCTGATTCTGTTTTGGTACCTGTTCTGATATTAGAAAATATCGGAACTCTGATTCTGTTGGGTTTGGTACCTGTTCTGATATTGAAGAACTCTGAATCTGTTTTGGTCAGAAGACTTAAAAAAAAAAAAAAGTTACTAATAATTGTTATACTCACTTATGCTGGAAATGTGAGAACATCTCTGTATTAAATATATTGTAAATGTTGGTATATGGTTATTGTCTTGAATATCCGAGGGGTGAATGTGAACCTCTTTATGTTTTAAAGTGTATACGGTGTAAAGAATTATTGTATGTATGGTGGGAAGAGAAATTGAATGCCCTAACTGTAAGGTTTGGACGCCTTGGGGTAAGAGAGAGAGCTGTAAGTGAAATTAGAGTGGTCTGTGGCTGGGATAGTGATTGTGGTAATATGGGGGGAAAACAAAGTGGTGGAATAGTAAGGAAGAGTCTGTTGGGATGTGTTCTGAGTCACTGGAAGGAAATAGGAGGGCAACCTGGAGGAAGTGTGAACAGTTAATGTTAATCTTGAGGCGAGAGGAAAAATGGGATGAAGTAATGTGTGCAGATATGTTTGTGTGACAGGAGTGTGGGATTAACACCACCTGATCTTTGATTATGGCTCTAGAAAAGGATAAGGGAAAAACTGAGACCTAAACTAGAAAGATGTTCTTGTTGAAAATTTTTTTCTTTTTTTGGGGGGGGGGCGGGAAATGAGAGAGAGAGAGAGCTCAGGTTGTGGTTCCTTCTGTGGAGCAAAGAGAACGAAACACGTTGTAAGATAAAAACTTGTACTAATGTATGTAAGATCTGAAGTCGGGGGGGGGGGGGTGATGGAGAATCAAAGACCCTGTGAAAGTGTTAAAGTATTGGGGTGAGTTTGTACAAAGCCCCGTAGCCCCTCGAAGGTGCGGCTGAGTCCTGCGGGACGCATGGCAGGGTGTTTGCTGTTTGCCTGCGAAGGCTGATATGTAATAACACAGACTTAAAGCAACAAGTAGCAGATTTGCATTCAGGGTAAGAAAGAGTTAAAACAGAAGTGCTGTAGCAGAGGCAGGCTTGTGTAACCTGCAGAGCAGGAAGAGCATCTCCTGCCCCGAACCCTTCTGCTGGTGGGGAGGAGGGGGTTGCTGTTGCTGACGATTGAGCAGAAGGACCTGACAATGTCACCCCGATTGCTGCAGCATTTGCAGCACAACAGGACCGGTAACGGCCCCTCTAGGGCAGGCAGCGGGTCTGAGGAGAGTAAAGGTGAATCTCTGATGGGGAAATCTAGATGTTGGAAAGTTGGTTGTGAATAGGACTGGATAAAGGTTCGAGTTGATTGTTATTAGGTAATCGTGATGTAGAAAAGTTGATAGAAGGAACAGGGAACACGTATAGAAGGTAAGAAGAGCTGGGCAGAAGTGAAAGAGTGAATCCCTCTCCTATGGGATCGGATCACTGTGCACATTGTAGGGCAAGTGGACACTGGAAGCGAGATTGCCCTGAGCTAAAGAACCAGCAAGGGGTTCTGGAGAACTAGGGACTAGGAAAACTGAGGTGGAATTTTTAGTGAATACAAACCCAACTTATTTGGTGTTAAACTTCAGTGAAAAGTATTTGTTACAGTTGTGGGGGAGCTGCTGGCCACCAGGAAAACATCCTGAAACCTTTAAAGTACAAACTAAGAAAACAGTAAGAATGCTAAATTCACCAAAATCTTTGTTGGGATGAGATTTATTAGAACATCTGGACTTTTAAAGAAGGAGAAATGAAACTAAAGGCTAAAAATAATCAATTAATTGAAATCTTGAGCTTATCTTTAATTCAACAGAAAAGTGGAAGAGAAGACCTCCCTGAAGTAAAAGAAATCTATAACCAGGTCTATCTGGAAATAAATTCCAGGTAAGGCAAAAAAAATTCTTTACCTGTTACAGTAAAAATGATAAGGGGAAGGCCTGTCTAGTTCAGGTAAAACAATATCCCTTGGTCAGCAAGGCTATGGGGGATATTGGCAGAAAAACTGAAATAAAATACACTCTGTAGTAGTTCTACTAATGTAAATCTGTGTGTTTTGCCATGACAGTGACTTGTTATGGGATGTGCAGATGAAACTCTGCATTGACAACGAAGTACAAGGAATAAGGTTGGTCAGGTGCCTCCTACCATAGTCGAGGGCAAGACTTGGTTGGCCTCTGTGTTTGCCACCAAGAAGGATCTTGAGCTCTGCTGTTGGCTGCAACCCAGTAGGCGTTGAGCGGTGGGGACATATGCCATGCCAGACCTTGATGTGAGGAATGGCCCACTCTGTTATAAGAGGGTCATCCAGGAAAGAAGAACATAAGATGGCCCATTAAGGCACTGATTTGGAGATTGGAAACCGCCTGGCTGACCACGAGGCCAGACGAGCAGCAGAGAAAGTAGGAAAAGAGGAATTATCCTTAACGCCAGACGATAAAATCCAAACTGTAAGTGCAGATCAGGAACCAAACTATTCTAAAGAAGACCTAAAGCTAATTCAGGACATGAATGGTAAAATAAAATTAAATAAGTGGGCTTATTTGGCAGATGGCCGTATAGTGGTACCATCCAATTTAATATGGACCACAGCCCTAACAGAATATAATAAGACTCATTGGGGAGCTGATACTTTATAAAAAAGGCTAAATCAAAAATTGATAGGGCAAAACTTATACAGTACAATAAAGCAGGTGACACAGCAATGCGAAGTGTGTTTACATAATAATCCCAATGTAACAAATAGAATAAAACTAGTGAACATTAGTAGACAAAATTATCCAGGATAACAGTGGCAAGTTGATTTTTCTGAACTCCCAAGAAAAAGGGGGTACCGGTATTTATTAGTTATGACTGATACATTTTCAGGTTGGCCAGAAGCTTTTCCTTGTCAAACAAAGCAAGAGAGGTAACGAAGGGATTGTTGAATGAGATTATTCCCCGTTTTGGGGTACTGGCAACAATCTCTTCTGACAGAGGCTCACAGTTTTGTGACAAAACAATACAACAAGTGAGTACAGTGTTAGGAATAGATTGGCAATTACACACTCCTTATAGGCCTCAAGCAAGTGGACGAGTGGAAAAAATGAACCGTTTAATTAAAAACAAATAGCAAAAATAAGGCAAGAAACAACTCTAACTTGGCTACAATCTCTCCCTTTAGCGTTATTAAGAATCCGAACTAAGCCAAGAACAAAGGAAAATTTAAGCCCTTTCGAAATATTATACAGGAGACCATACCAGTTACAATTTGCTGAACAAGATCTGAGACAGCTGGGAGAGGGATATTTGTGTGAATATGTGAAGGCCCTCCAGGGACAATTAAAGGTTATAAATAAACAAATATTGGGAGCAAGGGCCAGGGGGTTAGATCAACCAACCCACTCCTTTAAAACTGGTGACTATGTGTATATAAAGACTTTTTCAGGGAAACCTTTAGAAGAAAAGTGGGAATCAGGTGCTGCTGACAACCTTCGCCGCTGTCAAGATAAGAGAACAACCAGCCTGGATTCACTACTCTTGGATAGAGAAGGCTCCTGAGAAATCATGGGCTGTCACCTCAGCAGGACCCGTGAAACTACGATTTATTAGATCATAATTGTAATAGTAATAATTTTTTTAATTTTAATAACTTCTTGAAACACAATGGACTGTCAAAAGGACCAGGGGTATTTGTGTAGAGTTATTCTGATCTTAATTGTAATAACTGTAGAGATGTTAGAAACTGAAACATGGGTAAACAATACCCGTCTTCAACACTCCAAAGAATTGTTAATGCCACGGAAGCTAAGGAATGCTGGATATGTACCTCTCTTCCTAAGGGAGGCCTGATAACACCCCTGTATGGGGTGGCCTCCCAAAACTGGAATTATCTAGATGGCAAATGGCCTACATGGCCAGACTTTCGGAATAAAACAAACTATGGTGGGGGATATTACCTATTTGATAATAAAACTTATAAGTTGGGTGGCAGATTTGATTTACAAATATTAAACCTAACCACCACAGTAGTTATGAAAAGTGATAATAACTGTCATTAGAAAGCTAAAACAAGACAGGAGGAACATGTCCTGGAAACCCAGGACAAAATACTTGTTCCCAATCTGATGGATGGAATGATTAAACAGACATCCATAAGATATGGAACACGGTGCAGATCCTGCATGAAATTACTAAAGACAATTTCTCATGGAGTTTTGAAACTATATGGAACAAACTGACTTCGTGGTTACCTAACTTGGAATGGTTAAAGCATGCTTTTGTTATAATACTTATTGTAATAGTTTTAGGAATAATATGTATATTACTTCAATGTTTTGTTTGGTGCTGTCAAAGAATGATCATAAGGCATAATGATTTTTGTAGTTGCAAAAGAATTTGCAGAAGTTATTAGAAAAGGGGGGAATGAATAGTGAATGCTGTACCACTTATCTAAAGGGTGACGCACCTACGTTTAGTTAAAAGTCGGGAGCTGTCCCAGGACCCTTATTGCCACATGACGGATGCACAGACTGCTAAGTCCCTGGGTTGGTTATCTTCAGAAGGGACATTTTGTCTCAGATTCCTGTTGCACACGCAACGTGACGAAGACAAAGACTTTAAACATGGCCACCGAGGAATAGAGTCTGGGCAGAGACAACTCCTCAAGGACACTCTGCAGGCACGAGATATGTAAATGAATTCCCAGAATTGTAATGAATATGTAAACAATTTCTTGGAAAACTAATGAATAGGTCTGAGTAGCTTGTATAAAGGGGGGACCGAAAAGTCCCCTCGGGGTGCATGACTTTGGCGGAGCGATCCCCCATGCACCCAGCGCTGCCGAATAAAGATAACCTCCGCTCGCCTGCGTATTGCTGACTGATTCTTCAAATCGGTAGCAAGTCTGGTACTGCCTCTGTCTAAATAGAGGACACCATGGTCAACTCAATGTCTTTAATCAGCATTATGTAAAACAAATCAGGGAAAATATAAATTATTTACTAAATTTTTCCTTTTCCTGTGTTTTCTGTTTTTTTAATGATGAAAGCTAGATTTATATACACCATTTACTTTCCTTTATAAAGGTTGCTTCCAGTTTGTTAGGCTAAACCACAAGCAGCCAGAATATGAGAGAATGGGGACTTCCCGATGATGACAGCTAAAAATTTAGTTAACAGAAAATTAGTTAAGTGAACTGTCACTCAGTCTGTCTCTTAATTCGTTAAGCTAAGACAGAACATACTGATAAGCAGCTTTTTTTCCTCTTATTAACTCATAGGATAGTGGTACATTATTTAACTTTTCATTAGCCCAATACTGTACTTTTGTGATAGAGTCTACAGTATAACCCAAATTTTCCACTCTACATGTTTAAGGGGTTAAATTCTATGGTGGAAAGATTCTAGACAGCAACCTTAATCCTAGAAAAAAAAAATCTAAGCTTAAATTAAGCTCTGAAATTCACAGTTAAGGTACCTAAACAACATTTGAGCTTCGTAATAATGAGTATTAAGTCTACTATAGTAGCAGCTACTAAGAAGTTTCAAATGCTAGGCCAGGTACTTACCTGTCCAAAAAAGGTTGTTAGACAATTATTTTTAAAAATCTTTGTTTACATTGAATGCCATTAATTACCACCTTCTTCTGCAGATATACTTCATGAAACTAAAAAATGGATTAACCATTCCTGCTCAGCATTAGTCACTTGTCCAAAGGAAGATGAATACAAATTCCATGTTATAATCTTAATGAAGAAAAAAATTATATGGATTTATGGTCAACTGTCAATTCCCATCTTTATTAAAAGATATGAGAAGGAACAAACAGATAACATTTAAGATGTTATCAGTTGTAATCCCGTACACTCCATACAGCCCCTTGGGGTGGGGGATGGATGTGGGGGAACAAATGTTTTCCTCTAAGGTGCAATTTCAAAGAGGGAACAGCCCTTATTAACCATTAATCAGATGGCGTAAAACCAGCCTAGATAAAACAAACATTACTCACATCACCAGCCTAAAAATCAAGTTATAGAATCATAATATCTAAGGGGTATTAATTTTTATTAATGAGAATGTTCTGATAACAGGCCAGACTGACAGAAACCAACGCCTAGGCTGGCAGACACACGGTAATTCAGACATGCGCCCAGGCACCAAGCTACTCAAGGGGCTGTTCTTTTGTCTCAGTATTTTGACATGCTGTTGGAACTGAAAGTAGTCTTAAGTGGTGGTAATGGCCAATTTCTTAAGAATTTTTCTTTCATTATTACATCTCAGCATTTCCACCCTACCAGAATTAAAATGTACGATACGAGGCTGTTTCTGCAGGTACATACTTCTTCCATATCAAAAAAGTACTGCACAGATCATGTTTTTAAGGCATTACGATTATTGGAATGAAACTATCTTAAAGCCTTGTCCTCTCCCATATTTACTTTTCAATCCAGGCCTAACTCTTCTTTCCTTATCTCCAAGACACCATCGATATGCATTTCTATGCGTTTGGCATATTCCAAGCACAACACTCTCCAAGCTGCTTGTACCTCTCTACTGCACCGCCAGCAAGGGGATATATTATTACATGAGCTCCTATCCTCACCACTGCCAGGTGAAGCCGAACCACCCCATAATTCTGCCATAAACACCAACACCCCTGTTACTTTCCTGAAAATGCAAAATATTTATATCTTGTCACCCGTAACTTGCAAGGTACTTCTAAATGCTGCACTGCGTATTTACTTATATATTGTACCTATGAACATGTCTACCTTTACATGTAGCACTTCCAATTTATATTCACAAGGTTTTGTATTTCTTTCGTGTTAGGTCATTTCTCCCTGTAAATACCAAGAAAATGTTACATTCCAATACTACCTTCCTAAGTCTCCAATATTTCTCCCAAGATAATACCATGTACATCATTATTTCTTCACACACATTATTAATGAAATTACAAAATCAAAAGAAGGTGAAACTTTTCTGCTTCTTTAATTACCAATAACATATTTTTCATCACCATGTTGACTAGGCACAAAGAACGTGCCTCACCATGCTAAACACTATGCAACAAACAGGTAATCCCTGGAATAAAGCAATCAGTATACACCAAGATAACAAATGGATACAGACCAACACATACACACACACACACAAATCTTTGAAAAGTGTACTTTATATTTTTTTGTATATCAGCACATCACTAGTCTGAGATACCAAAATTCACACATACAGAAACAGAGACCCAAGAGCAACTATTATGTGAACTTGCAGCTTATCTGTTGCCACACTGCATTGGCCTACCTACATACACTCACTTTTTTTTGAAGAACAACTAAGGAAATCTGCCTCATATTTGTAAATGAAGAATTCAGCAATCAGACACCTTTGTTATGGCACTTGCCGACTATACAGGTGAAATAACTTCCCATCCACCTTCACACAAACTGTTTAACATTGACTTTCGTCTGATGTTAAAACCCAAAAGAAGCGAACAACCCTTACAGGCACTTACTGTGTTTACAGATGGATCAGGCAAATCACATAAATCTGTTCTCCTATGGTGGGATGATCAACGGAGACAATGGGACTCGGACATAGAGACAGTCTCCGGTTCACCTCAAATAGTAGAACTGAATGCAGTTGTTCGTGTTTTCCGAAAATGGAACGTACCACTCAACCTTGTTACTGATTCCACTTATATTGCAGTTGTTGTTACACAAGCCGAAGCTTCTGTGCTGCGGAATGTTTCACATTCACAACTCTTTACCCTGTTACAGGAACTTATTTCCCTTTTGGACTCTCGATCTGCGCCTTATTTTGTTATGCATATTAGGTCTCACACCTCACTACCTGGTTTTCTTGCAGAAGGCAATTGACGAGCTGATCTATTGACGTTACCAGTTCAAGTACTGCCAGACTGGATTGCACAAGCTAAACTAAGTCACTCTTTTTTCCATCAAAATGCTGGAGCTCTTAAACAACAGTTTGACCTTACTTCTCAACAAGCGTCAAATATTATTGCTGTCTGTCCTGATTGTCAAAAACATTCTTTCCCATCAATTGCTGCAGGAGTTAACCCTAGAGGATTACAAAGCCTACAGTTATGGCAAACAGACGTCACACATTATTCTGAATTTGGTAACCTTAAATATATCCACTCTTCCATTGATACATTTTCAGGTGCCTTGTTTGCCTCTTGTCACGCAGGAGAAAAGGCACGAGATGTTCGTAGACATTTAATGCGTGCTTTTGCTACTTTGGGTATTCCCTCAAAGATAAAGACAGATAATGGTCCAGCTTATGTTTCAACAACTATAAAAACCTTCTTTGCCCTATGGGGTATAACTCATATTACTGGCATTCCTCATTCCCCCACCGGTCAATCTCTCATTGAACGGTCTCATCAGTCTCTAAAACGTCTATTGCAACAACAAAAAGGGGGAATGGGAATGGCTATTCCGGAGGAACGGTTACAGAAAGCATTGTATGTTTTCAATTTTTTTAATTGTTCTTTAATAGATAACAACCCACCGACAGTTCGACATTTTACTGCAAATACCTCCTTCGAGGCACGGGTTAAAGCCCCAGTATTGGTCCGAGATCCAGAAACAGGTACAATTATGGGACCATATCCTCTTGTTACATGGGGAAAAGGTTATGCTTGTGTCTCCACAGAAAAAGGACCCAGATGGATCCCAGCAAAGAATGTACGACCTTTCCGTGAACCTTTACCGCAGACAACTGATAGCGACACTGACCCTACAGAATGAAATAAAAACTGCGTGAGGATTTCTGTTTTGCATTAATGTCAGATACCCAAATTCAGGATATAGAATTTAGATTTCACTTTTTACAGCGCTTAGAACGAACACTATCACCCTGGATTAAACCACTTAACAAAGGTAACACATTTGGACCAGACCAGATCCCCAACGCACTGACGGCACCGCTAGCAGATATTATCTTCCATTACATCGACTTTCAACGACACTGTCATGAGCCAGATTGGACAGCATCTCGATTTCTACAGTTATGTTGCTATGAACATGGACCATCTTGTCGACCTTGGATCAAGATTCATTGTGAACTCTGTGATCACGATCACTGGCAAGTTGTAAGACTAAGGCACAGATGGGGTCATTGGATGTGTTCTGAGTGTAATAATCAAATATTAAGGTTTAATCATATACAGTGGGCTGAACGTTTTATGGGAAAACCTCTTTTGGAAATAGAGGGAGTTATAGGGTTAGGTTCTGAGATTTTGCCAAACTTAGTTTTTGCAGATTTTTTATCATTGATTGAAAGCCTAGAAGTACGGGCTATTGCACGGTTGTTGTTTCAATATATTGTATTAGCAAGCAGAATTTATATTATTAACAAGAACATTACTGTAGGATTAGAGTGTGGACAATCAATTGCAGTGCCTCGGTCATGGACAGTACGACCAGAAGAATGGCTGGTTGTAAAAAGACGATGGAAAAAGAAAAGGAGAAACAAGCGTTGTCAGTAATATGGATAAAGATGTTCACATCTGGACCTTGGCCTATTGAAGGTAGCTCTTATCCCCCTTTTCTACCAAAGGTAAATGTTTGGGTCACGTTGGCGAACTTGACTGGACAGCATACTCTGTGTCTTGCTATGGCCACTCCGGATCAGCCTTTTTCCACATCTTGTGGGCTTACCATTAGATGAATGGCCTATACCTAGGGACCTTCAAAGTCTTTTTCCACCCAAAAATGTATCAAAAAATGTGACAGACAATTGGGATGTATGGACACCCCATCTCCCACTGGCCACTTTGGAACCACAAAAAATTGAACTCCTTGGTTCAGTAAAAATGGATTTTTGCATAAAATTTAACTACATGGGAAAGGATCAATCTAGGGCATGGGACGTTTCCCCTATTCATCCTGTTTTTAGAAATGCAAGTATCTGGTGTAATTACACTGCTAACGACTTGTCTAAATCTAGCAATGCTCCACTCTCACTACCTGCTGGAGTATTTTTTATTTGTGGGGATCGAGCATGGCCTGTCATTCCTTCTCATATAAAAGGAGGTCCGTGTAGCTTAGGGCGACTTTCCGTCCTGACTCCTAACACATCTATGATTTTACAACATTGCTACTCTCGAAGGACAAAGCGTGGCATTCATACATTTGCCTCTGATTGTGATGATAACATGCAATTTTGGTCCTTTGGCCAATGCTTTACTGCATCTCTTTTGTTGCCTGGAGCTGCTGCAGGAAAGGCTCTGGCAACATTAGATAAGCTTGGCTGTTGGCTTGCCAAACAAACTAATGCCACAAACAGTGCATCGTCTGGTCTTTTATTAGATGTTGATAGTGTTCGCCACGCGACATTACAAAATAGAGCTGCAATAGATTTTTTGCTTCTGGCACAAGGTCACGGTTGTGAAGAGTTTGAAGGGATGTGTTGCATGAACCTTTCAGATCATTCGGAATCAATTCATGCTAGCATCCAAAGATTGAAGGATGGAGTTTGTCATCTTCAACAAAGTGATACTGGGGATTGGTTAGATAAACTGTTTAGTGGTTGGGGCATTTCAGGATGGTTAAGAAGTTTAGTGAAGATGATTATATATGCTTTAGTTGCTTTTTTGTTTGTTTTATTACTTATACCTTGTCTTTTACAATGCTTATGAAAATTAATAACTCGTTCAATTTCAAGAGTTCTTTTTGTGCAACAGGAAGGGGGAGATGCAGGACAAGGCCTCAAGGACAAGAGTCCAAGTACTGATAGCCTGATGAATAGAGACTTGTTAGAACTTGTAGGGCACAAGCCCTGGGAACCAAGGAGCAAGCTAACTGCAGACTCTTGAGCCGTTGCAGTTGAGATGGCAACCAGATGGACAAAGAGGAAGAAGTAGCCAGATAAGGGAACGGATAGTGCTGATAAGGAACTTTGTTAATTAAGAAAGTCACGTAGGAAGAAACCCCCTAATCTTTGAATAGAAATTGTTGCTATGACAAGGTAAACTAATCAGTTCCTATTGTTTAAACGGTGTGCCTTAAATGTCAACCAATCAGTGTTTTTTACGCTTAAGATTTAAGCAATCAGTGTGTAATATGTAGAAGGTAGAAACGTATATAACTGTAAGAAAATCACTAATAAACCGACAACTTGCTTGCATCAAGCTGTGTCCCGTCTCTTCATTCGCCGCAGTTTGGATTTTTTTTTATTTTCTTTTTTCAGTTCAATAACTGAAGAATCGACGACTAATTCTACCTTCTGAGGACTAGACTAATCTATAACCTGGTATTATACAACTGGAAAAATGAAATGTGTGCGTCTGCCTTAAAGTGTCTTTCAGTTCATTTTATCGTATCATGGCAGCATATGAACTTAAACCAAAACAGTTAGTGCCTGACTTTTTTTCTTTTACAAAACGACATAGCACAATTCTTTAGCTATGATTCTAAACAGCGCTTCCTAGAATCACTGAAAAAAGGTACCACAGTTTAAAAAAAAATATTTGAAAGGCTATCTTGAAGTAAAGGGGTCTTCAAAGCTTTCACTGCATTAGCTTGAACCTTAAGAAACCGTTTCCTGAACTATCTTGACTAAAAAATTAGATCAGTTTTAATTTCTATTCTCCTGAAGAGGCAGAAAGAAGACTAATGCAGGTCTCAGCTGTTACCACCAGACAAACTTCACCTTTTTTTTCTTTCATCAGCTTTTGAGTGCTTGAATCCTCGACATAGTCTTCACTGATCCAACTTAATTCTCTCAAGAACAATGTCCTCCACTCTCACATCTTGCTAACTCCTCTCCTTGGAGAGACAGGAAAAGGAATATAGTGCACTGAGGTAGCCTTTCAAATTATTTCATAATAAAAAAAATAATATTGGTGTGAGGCACTAAAAAAAACACGTTTTCATTAAGTACCCTGCTTCATTTACAAGAACGTAGCTTCCTTTTGATACTGGCTTTTTGGCCATTTGCAACTGAACACTTGGAAAGAGAAATCTGGACAATTGCATTCCTAAACAATATTCTTTTTCATTTTGCTTTCAAAAGGTGTCTCCGGATTGGAGAAGTTAGAGTTCAAAGTTATAATGAACGCTCCTGATAGTTTGTAAAAATTTCATTATTATCCCAAATCACATCAGCCACACTTACATTTAGGAATCCCATTTGAAGACCGCCACGTAAACTTAAGCATGTTTTCCTGAGGCATTGCCTAACTACATAACAAACACCGCTATCATATGCAGTTCAGTGTAATACCGTGTTTCTTGTGGTTTTGGCATTTCAGCACTTGTTCATTAGGAAATTCAAACCCCACTGCCATTAGATGCTACAAGATAGAAGAATGCAGTTTAGTTACACTGTGAGTGACAGACAATTTTTGATGTCTTGATTCTCTGTTACTAATCTGTCAAATGAAGCATAATGTAGAACTCCACAGTACATCACGGTACTTCAGTGATTTCGTTTATCATAAAACCCCCATTCATTGCTTTAAAACACATTCTATACATAGCTTTTTAGAAAACCCGTGGTTTGAAACATGACATTATGAGAAAAGAAAAAGCTAATTAGACTTCATGTTAAAGTAAGCATCTTTAATGAAGCCAGTTTAAAAGTTTTCCCTTGTGTGGATGTTGTGATCTGGTTCTATCTCAGTCAGCTCGTAAGGTAGAAGAGAGAAATCATAATTTATGATGCCAAATTACAGAAAAAGGCATAGCTTGGTCCTAAGACAAAAGTCCCACATATGAATAGTAAAGGTCACAAGTTTAATTCTTTTAATGAAAAAAATTAAAATTACGATAAAAGGAATAAAGATCATGCTAGACTGACAAGAAACTTTCAACCTCCAGAGATTCTTGAATGTTTTAAAATTTTCACTTCCACATAACCAAACCATGTGACCTCTTTCCCTCTCATCTCAGGAGCTACACAACCATCATTAAACACACCCTAACTCATTGCAGGGGACACTACTTCCACCTGAAGGGACAGAGTGCTTTTATACAAGTGGTTCTGTTAAGGACACACAAATCAGCATTCTCAGAAACTCCAACTACCCTTGCAGTCTGCATCCTGTGAAAGTAGTACCTGGAGTGTCATGTACCTCCAACAGTGCTGTGCAGAAACAACACTCCAGGAAACCTCAGTGTTGTACCAGCTGCCTCGTGGCTTCCTGCTAGCAGATATCCAACAGATTCTTTCTAGCATCAGCAGGCATAGGATTCATGGGAAGAAAAGCAGAGAAAGGTGTATTTCCATAAACCTGTTTCTCCTGCATACTCTTTTTATGCATTCATAAAGAAGTCAGATCATGCACAGGAACGACCACAGAATTCGGAGAAGAGGGTGGAATACATGAAAATAAAGATGCTTTACTATGTCTAATATTGCTTTCCTTTTCATTGAAGGCTTATAAATACTGTCCCATCTACTCCAATAATACTCAGAACTAAAACACTACCTTTTAATATATTCAACATACATTTCATTATGCAGACATGATATATTCTAAATTAGTATTTCTGAGAAGCCAAAACAATTGTGACTGTGCATAGTTGGACTTCGTAGCTTGGCTCCATGAGAACTGAATGGCTAAGTGGTTTTGTTCCATCCGTATCAGGGAAAAGATTCATTACACCATCTCTGCTCCTACTGAGGTTTCAAGTACATACAGAAGCCATCCATGACAACAGCTAACTGCTTTCCAGAGCAACGAGAAATTTTATTTGCAATGAAACACCTCAATTCACAAGAGATAGCCAGATATTTAGGGATCATAGAGAATACTATGCTGGATCAGGCAAGGTCCCACATGTGATCAAGTGGATTACTGCAAAAGCTTCCCCAAATGCTCCAGCATATTTGGTCTGGGCCTGCACTTTGGCCTCCCTCCATGACTCTTCTTTACACATACATCATCTTTTCTCTAGGCAAGTACACTTGCATTTCATGCAGCTTTGCTGGACGTTTAGCTGTTTGACTACATTTTACATAGCGCTTTAAAGGATTTCTCCATCATAATATAAAAAGATGACATCTGGAATAAAATATATAAGTCTCAAGTGGAAGTACTGACTGTAACAGAAACCGTCTAAATATTAGCAAGTTTCCTATTTATTTTATTAGCTTTCCCCATATTTAACAAATAGAAAGTTGACTTCCTTGAGCAAGAGAAACAAATGATACCATCTTTTGTAATCAGGCAACCTTCTGATTTCTAGAGTTCTCTGTAAACACAAGAACATTAAATTATCTATGGATCAAATTAAACTAATGACATCCAAGAGGTCTCTGAAGTTTTTCTTGCCCAACAGACATGTATTTATTTACACTTCAACATTCAGTTTTAGAATTTCCTACACTATGACAAATTATCCTCATTGTTTAACTTCAAATATTACCCACTACAGAAGAAGAAATCCATTAACCAAACACTGAAACTTTATGAAGACTACTGACTTCATTGCATACTGTGTAGCTACAGAAATCCATTGGCTTGCAGACTTCCAAATGCAGCTCTGAAACTTGCACGACAACGTATATTTATTTCTTCTATACTATCGAAACAATTCCAAACATGCACACATAAAAATTACGTGCAGAAAGAAACCAGTGAACACACAAAAAATTCCCCAATTAATTCAATGGGCCAAAGGTTTCATTGTACTTCTTCAATAGACTTGTCCACTAATTAAGAAGCACAATAAAAAGACAGAAGACAAGGAAAGGGAATGGAGGGAGGAGAGGAGGAGGAGGAGAAGAAGGAAAAGAAAAAAGGAAAAAGAAAGAGAAAAAAAGGCACGAAACCCCTCAACAACAAGGTACACAGTGCATGGGGTGAAAGGCTGGATGAATGGCTCAAGGAGTTAGTAGTGCACGGGGCAATACCTGACTGGTGACCAGTCCCCAGCGGTGTTTCTCGGGGCTCAGTTCTGGGGCCAGTTCTCTTCAATATTTCTATCAGTGACGTGGATGCAGGATTTGCAGAGGGCTCTGGATAGACCGGGGCAATGGGCAATCATCAGTGGCATGACATATAACCAGACCAAATGCTGGATCCTGCACCTGGGAGGGAGCAAAGCCGGCCACAAGTACAGCTTGGGAGAGGAGTGGTGGGAGAGCAGCCCTGCAGGAAGGGCTCTGGGGGTGCTGGCTGACAGGAGGCTCAGCAGCAGTCAGCAGTGTGCCCTGGCAGCCACGGGGGCAAACCCCACCTGGGGTGCACCAAGCACAGCATCACCGGCCCGTCCAAAGGGTGATCATCCCGCTGCGTTTAGTGCTGGGGCGGCCTCACCTTGAGCACTGTGTGCAGGGCCTCCCCATTTAGGAAGGCTGTTAAGGTCCTTGATTGTGCCCAAAGTAGGGCTGGAAGGCATGTCCCATGTCCTTTGTGGAGTGGCTGAGGACTCTGCGTTTGTCTAGTTTGGAGAGAAGGCAGCTGTGGGGTGACCTCGGTGATCTCTACGGCTGCCTGAGGAAGGGACATGGAGAAGGAGGTGCTGAGCTGTTCCCCCCGGTGCCCAGTGCCAGGATGCCTGGGAATGTCTCAAAGCTACACTGAGAACACAAAGAGGGTGGTTAAACCCTTGAACAGGCTTCCTGGCCAAGTGGACATTACCCCATTCCTTTCAGTGATTAGGAGATATTTGGATAACGCCCATTAATATATACTACCATTATATAACACCATGCTTTGCTTTTACTCATCCCTGAAGTCATCAGGCAGTTCAGTGAGATGGCTGTTGTAGGTACCTTGCAACACAACTAGTGCACTCCCATGCCACTCCATTCCTTGTTCTCACCACGAGTTCAATCACAACGAGACTGTTAGTTCCCTAAAATGCCAGGGGTTTCTTGGCTCCGTAAACACTTTCAAGGACACAAATCAGAAAGGTGACAAGTAGAAACAGGACTTTTTTCTTTTGAAGCTGCTTTGAAGCACGTGTTCACAAGCATTAAGACAATGCACATGTGTAGCCAGGAGCAGGCTGGTGCATCCCTCGGTTCAGCTGGAAAAGCCATCCCTTGCAGCCTGGCACAGGAAAGGCACAGAGCCACAGAGAGGAGCAGCAGGGACACAGGCCAGGAGGGATGCCAAAGATGGAATCCAGTTTTAGAAGCTCTTCTAATACGCACCCAGTACTTCTTCTATGCTCTAATTGTGTATGATAGCATTTGATGTTATATAAATCCTTACTGGTACTGAACAAAGACTGGGTTATAAGTGGAAACACAGAACACATTTTCATGGATGTGAAATGAGTTCATTGTGATGGGAGCAATTAAAATGCATTTCAGATGAAACTAATGGCTGGATGCTTACAGTCTTATATTTTAAACTGCTTTCCCTCATGAATTTATTTTGGTATATTTTCTTATGGTGCTATAGATAAGGATTCATTTGGCTTGCATGTGCATCTTATCCCTATTTCCATAAGCATTCCATTAGTTAATAGATACTGTAATGCTTGTTACTCCTCTCCCTCCTCCCTGCTGTTTGTGGACTATTTCTAACGCATGGTTTGTCTCTGTTGCTATTATTTTGCTTAATTTAGCGTAGCACAGAGACTCTGCAAGTGGAAAATGATTTCTTCTTCCTTGGGCCTTAGCATATAGGATCCTGAATCATGTTAATAAACTAGAAGTATTGTGATTAGATTCTGCTGATGGATACAAGCTCCCCTCCTGCATATGTTTCAAAAAAGTAGTCATTGGATGTATCTTTGGCAGGTATTTAGAAGTTGAATTCACCTGGGGACAGAGCTGGAGATGATTTTCACAGAAAGCTCGTTGTTTGCACGGAGTACAGGGTTAGATTCTAGATTCTCCTCTAAATGTATAAGACTATTATTTCAGGAACAAATTGTACTTGTTAGTATGTATTTATATTATAATAAAAGAAATATATACTGTAATTGCAGGTGTTTGCCCTAGCTTCTAGATTTAAAAGACCAATTAAGCAGCACACAAAATAATAACTTACTGAAGATTTCTTTAAGGAATAGTCAGTTCCAGATATTTGCATTTTTAAGCTTCTTAGAAATGGTTGGGTGTATTTTGCAGATACCTTTCCACATTTTCACCTTTTATATGGAAAGATAAATTGGCTTAGAAACTCCTTCTAAGCCAGCTTTTTGGGCTGGAAAGTAGGTTTCTTGAGACATTCTGAGATGGGTTGTTTGTGGGGTTTTTTTTGTTTTTTCTTTTTTTTTTTTTTTTCTTTAAGTGAGAGAAAGAAACAACAAAGCATTTTAAGCTAGACAGTAACAAAAAATTGCACCGCAGTGTATGCGTAACACCTGTAATAGTTTGTACATATAGTACAGCAATGACTTGTGTGTTCATAGGGAAGAGGCCAATACATTTTCTTTCTAAGCTACGTATTCTTGGTTTCAGTCTATAGCTTCTAAGCTAAGGAACTAATTTTTCATACCTGTTTTTTTTTTTTTATTTTTTTTCCCCACCCCGGAGGATTGCCTTATTTGCTAAATATGACACCTTATTCAACTCACAGCACCGCTCCAAGTGCTCATATGGCTTCTTCCACCACAGAGCTTTCGATATAAATTTTCCATTATGGTGCCCACACAAGCAAATGAAAAAAATAAAAATAATCTACATTTTTGTATTCCTCAGGAAGCAGAATCCTGGTTGTATTGAAGCCAGTGGTAAAACCTCTATAGATTTCCTGGGGTCAGGATAGCATTTGTGGCCTTGACCACCGGTGCTTTTCTAGGTTGAAACATTTCTGTTACAACTTTCAGATGTTCAACCAACCACTTAGAATAGACTAGCCCTTTTGTATAAAATTGCATCAGAGAGAACAGAAAATTCAGAAAATAGTGCAGCAACTCAACTTTTTGCACCTTTTTGTCTCTTGGGGATCATGGCATTTTGCAAAATCATTCCTGCTCAGGGATAAATTGATCAATTAACATATTCAAACAAATCAGAATCAAAGCTGTTTATGGATCTATTCATAGCAAGTAATTAAGTAGCCATCTGAACTATAGCTTTTGCTGCTTTTAGTTATGCATTTCCTGATAAGGTAAAGTCATATACAATTGCACTAATATATGTTCTGCTGCTAATTATAGCTTAAATAACTTTTTTGTATACAGTGTAAACTGCATCAAAATGCAGTGCTTGAGGGAAGTCTGCACATTAATAAACCTGTTTTGTTGTGGGGTTTTTTTGGCTTTGGGCACAGTGGTTAAAGAATTCTCATTGCCATATCCTTTGAGAACCACACTTGAAGATTAGTCTGTACAGGCTAAGAATTCTCATTCTTCTATTATGAGTTTTAGACTTTGAGTCTTTATTCCTCCAGGTCCATGTCTTTTTTTTTTTTTTTCCTAATCATGGGCTTTCATCCAAGAAAAATAAGATGTACATCCCAGAGAACTGATTAAAATCATTTCCAACAATACATTGAGAGTGATTTTACAGGTCACAAAGCCATTGACTTTCCACTCAGTCTGAAGGAAGCCAGTAATAAGATATTCCCTGTAAATTAAATCATAAGGGACTTCTGAAAACATACCCAAAACCAAGAATCTTGTAAGACTATAGGGTAATTCAGGTTTGAAGGAACTGCAGTAGGCCATCTACTCCACTGTTCTGCTCAAAGCTGGATGAACAGTCCTTGTCTAGTAGTAAGTAAAGACTATCTGAAATTCAATTTTCCTTCCTTGCAGTTTTGGGTTTTTTTGGGGTTTTGGTTGTTTGGGTTTTTTTTTTTTATTATGATTATTTTGAACTTGCAGCCCAATATATTTAAATTATGTTTGGAGCTAGGGATCTGTTTACAAGCCGTAACAAAGGATGATTAGAAAAACAAAATTAGTCAAAATAGTTTGGAGACTTTCTTAAGAAAGTGCAAAACCAGACACCTCTGTGAAAATACACAATGTTATCACAATAAACAATAAAGATCAGATCCCAGCCCCTATATGATACCTTTTTTTCATAGTGAGTTCATCAGATAAACCTCCAAAACACAGCAGAATGCATATGAACTTGAGAATGCATATGTAATTACTAACGTATGTGTGGCTGTTTGAGGTATGAAAGTCCAAAATGCATCTTCTTCCAGGAGTATGTTTGAGTATGTTTTTTTAGTGTGCTTTTTATGTGTGTATGCTTGATGTTATTTATCAAATCAGACTGTTAAAATATTTCTCTGAATTGTCTCTGAAACAGAGTGCCTGAAATAGCTTCCCCTTTTCACCTTGTGAATAATTCTGCATGTTTCCCCTACTTCTCCACATTTTCTGCATAGTATAGCCCATTCTTTCCTTGAATCCCCTTCAATATTTTCATACTCTGCCTGCATACGTTTGCTAATGTTAAACTATGTCGCTTAGAGCAGCCAACATTGCCTAAGCGCGTACGAGGATGGAGTTCTACAAAAAGTTAGAGTATGCAGGAAGTATAACATATTTAGAATCAGGTTCACTACCATCATTGCTATTATAATCTGGGGGAGTGCCTTGTCCCCTTGAACTTTTGTGCCTATATGTGCTTGTGATATAAGCCGTATGTACCTGTAGATTTCTTTGTGGAAATATATATGTGTGTGTGTGTAATAGATATGTATATATTCCACATATATATATGTGGAAATCTATATAGGTATTTCTATAAAGGGGGTGGCCTCCAGGTAATGATCACTTCCTCCTGGAAGGGATTACTTCAACAAGATCCTTTTCCAATGTACCTCTTTAAATATTTTGTTATGTGAGAAGATGAAAAAGATTAATTTCCTGTTTTCTGTAAGGTAGACATATTTTACTGCAAAGGCATATGGACAGTAACTTCTGTTGTCAAGGAATGTGTGTTGCCAGCATAAATTATTCATGATCACTTCCTTAAATTGTTGGAATAAGGAGTGGGAAAAATATTTCACTTGATTGATAGGATTAGGAATAAAAAATCAAGAACCGTATTTTCTGGAAAAATGGATCTGCAGATTTAAAAAAGAAAAAGAAAGGATGCTTCCCGTATCTACTAGTGGAAATTTAACTTTGTATCTGGGCATTTGTTGGCCTGTACCACGATGAAGATGGAGCTGCTAACAAGGTGCAAAAGATTGAAATGCAGTTCAGCATTTCAGAAGCAGCAGCTAAAGATCTGGAATCAGTTACCAACGTAGCTGTTAAACTATAATGAGTTTCAGAAAGTGGCAGCTGATTAGTACACGCCGCTCTCTCTGTTACCCTAGAAAATACCCATTACGCTGGTTTCTGTTGGAAGTGTACCCCAACACTGCTTTGCAGAAATAGCCGGGATGTTTGGGTAGTCAGCATGGACTCTGTAAAGCAAACACAAACTCCACAACTCATCCTGGGGTTTCACCTGCAGCTTGTTAAGGTCCTGTGCATTGCCCCAACAGCAATGATGAGGCTTGGTTTAAACTACAGGTATGCAATTAGGTACACGTGACTTATAGGATAGATCTTACTAACTCATAGGTTCAAGATATATTTGATATCTATCAAGCTTTTTTTAAAATTACGTGGCTCACAAAGCACTTACATAGATGAACAAATAGCTCTAATGAATCTATTTTACCGAGTTTAAATTGTAGCCACAAAAATATTTCTATTTTGGAACATGCTATACTACTAAACAGAATCTTTTCTCCCACCACCTTAAGAACTACTAATCTGCTTTGTGCTAACATTAGTCTATCTCAAAAGTTCTTTTTACATTTATCTCTTTCCCTTTTTCTCATTGCTCTTTGATGCTTTATTGTGTCTCTACCTCTGATATTTGTAGCATATTCTGATTTCATATACACTTTTGTAACATCTTAGTAGTATTTACAGTGGTATTACTCTTGAATGACACAGAAGTAACAGATCAAAGCTTCTTTTCTTTTTAATCATCTGCCCCCTATGGCACAGATTGTGTTTTCATCATTCTTTGCAAAGCACTGTGTCAAGTAGCAAGAATGTTTGGAAGAGATACTGAACCAATTTCTTTATTTCTTTTCTGGAAAATCCGAAATTGCAAGCAGACCAAAAAAAAAAAAAAAAAAAAAAAAAAAACATCAGACATATAAGATAATTCATCTGTGATGACGCTCTGCGCCACTGTGCCAATTTTTCACCCACAGATCTAAAAATATCTTAACATAATCTCCAAACGTTAGGGAGTTGGAACTGATGAAAGTTTTGTTTTGTTTGGATTGGAGGTTTTGGGTTTGTTTATTTGAAGATTTCTGCACAAAGTCTGTTTGAATGTAGCGGTCCTCAGGAATTGAGAGGATTGCTGAACACAACTTGATGATCGATGCAGATCAACATTTACCATGCTAAGCAAAGAGCAAGCTTAATCTGACTGAACCAACATCAACTTGACTCTTGCTCTCATTAGTACTGCCTATTGATCTGTGGCCTGATGGCCAACTCTTGTTCACAATCATGTTCAAGTACAAAAAATCTGTAACATCAGCAAGGCTTTGGGAACACAGAAAAAAACCAAGGATAAGGAGTGGTACCTAAAAGTCTGCCAAATTAGGTCCCTCCTCTGGTAAATTTAAGGTTTTATCCGGAGAAATTCTTCCTGACATCCACTTAGCTCATTATTGAAGTGGAACAACTGAATATGCAGCATCCCAACATCAACGTCTGCTGTTCTTTGGACTCACGTGCAAATTTTGTATTGTACAGTAACACCTGGACAAAGACAGATAAAGCAGTTACTCATTATGTCAAATCACTTGGCATCCTCTGTGGTCTGACTGTTAGTGTTTTGTATTATATACGGATTCCAGTGAGCACAAGAAAAATAATAAGCATTTCCAGTGTTTATAGTATGACTATTGTCAAGATTCATTTTTATTCAAAGTAGTGCAACTATATGAACTAATGCTTAGAGAAAGAGAAAAGAGTTTGATTGTTTTTTGAATGTCATGCTAACTTTAGTAATCCTTTTATTGTATGCCTTTTCATCAGGCCTTCACTGTATATCTATAGTTTAAGACACAAAAAAATCCTGTCAATTCAGTCTATTAAAGGATATTTTCTCTCCCGAACTTTGTAATCCTTGCTTGGAGTTCTGACAGAGGAATGGTAATAGGAGAGCTCCGCTTTGGAAAAGACTGAAAAACAGCAATGCTTGCTTGCTGACAAAATCTTGAATAAATAAGTCGAGCACAATCAAAACAAATTGTAAAATAATTTCTCTCCTACTGCGGGATATTATTTGAGATTTCTCTCAAATTAATTGCAGTGCAACACTGCTGGCAGTAGCATGGAACTTACTGCAGTCCTATCTCCTGTGTTAAGAGAAATGCTAAGACAGTGAAAACTTACTGTGTGACACCCTTGCCCTCATGAAAGAGGAGGCAGAGACTCGCCGGGCCGACCCTGTCTGTGATGCGGTGGATGTCTCTGTCCTGCAGGGCAATGGGTGGGAGTGAGCCATCACCACCCCCCCGCCCCCGCCCCCATCCCCCCCGGGCAGCAGGCAGTGAGCAGCAGGAGCAAAGGCATCTGGAGGGGCAGGAGAGGAGCGGCAGCGAACTGCTCTCCCTGCCTGAAATCCTGAGGCTGCAGAGCAGGCACAGAGGCTCTGCAGGAGAGTTTTACTGCAGGTCGATGCTTGAGCGTATTCAGGTGAGGGAACAGCTGGGGAAATGGGAGGTGAAGAACTAATTGCTTAGTGAAAAGGCTGCTTATTCCGTCTGACGTGTGGTAACTCGGGGTAAGTTATAAAGCGGGGTGGTTATTGCGGTGCCGGGTGCAAGGGGGGTCGCTCCTCCTAACTTGCACACGTAGTTTTACTCACGATACATACTTACACAGTGAAGTTGGTTAGTTCTGCCCAAAGCCTACACCTACGAGCTACTTATCGGTTAGTTGCCTTCTCGCTGCAGTTTAAAGGTAGAGTTCATTTTAAATTTCCTCCCCATGCTCCCCGGGCGGGGGGGTTCACTCTCTTCGGGGGGCCATTTGAGTAGGAGGTCGGGATCTCCCCCACCACAGTGATTGTACCCCGGTGTCCTTGAGCCTTACCCCTTCAGCAGCCCGTTTTCTTCCAGCAGCTCGCAGGCCCCTGCCACAGGCTCCGTATTCACAGGCCAGTGGGGCTCAGCTCCCCCTGCCCTGGCTGCCCCCCGAGGCGCTGAGCGGGCGAGCCCCAGCCCCTCTCTGCAGGCAGGGAGGCTCCTGCCCGCCTGCCGGTGGCTGCTGACCCCGGGGCGGCTCCTGCCTGCAGCCCGGCTTTCGGGGGGCACCGCGCTGTCTGGGGTCGGGGGGGCACAGCCCTGAGCGCTACAGCTTGCCTACCGGCAGGCAGAGCCGCTCGGCGTTAAGGCCAGCGTAGTTTTTGCGTGTGTTTGGTCGTGATTTGGCTTCCGGAGAATAATGCTTTTGAGGTATGATGGCATGAAATCATGATTGAAACAGAGCAGGCATCTGCAGGAGAAATACCAGCTTGGGTGTAAGTCGGTGAACCGTTTTGCCTCTCCCCAGCATTACCTTTAGTGTTCGTTGTTGGAGGGAAATCTGTCGTGCCAGAGGTATTGTTATAGTTTAGCTGTCCAATGAAATGACAGAGACTGGCCAGTCAGAAAATGTGATTTATTAAAGCAAGCGACAAGTAAGCAAAACAGCGCTGGGCGGCCGGGGAGTCTCCTGCTCCACCAACGGCGCGCAAATTCAAGCAAGCTGAGCAGCTCTTTTTGTCTTCCCCGAGGTCGCTTCTGACACCCTCAGTAGCCCCTCTGCTGCTTCTGTTGTGGTGGTTTCTTGTCAGACAGGACGTTCCCATGTTTGGTGTAGCAAGATCACATTGTGGACATGTCTCTTCTTGTTAAACAGGAAGTTCTTAAGACCACCACAATGGGTTTGTTCCTCTTGCTTACCTTGGTCGATCGGCAAATGACCTTTAGTTACTTATTACAATTCCCCCCTTCTTTTATTTATAAGTAATTTGCTGATCAAACCTAGACAATACCTCACAAGCTGCATCTAATTCAGGATTTTCATTTGGTATGATTTTCATCTCTAGTTCCGATTGCTTCATCACCATTAGCTGCACTTTTTCCAACCTGTTTTTCACAAAAGTTACAAATTTATTAATGATACAGGGTCCGAAAGTCAGAACCAATAACAACATTATGAGGGGTCCCACCAAAGTAGAAATTAAAGTAGTCAGCCAGGGTGACTGTGGCTGTAAAATTCTTTACCTTTTGCTTTTTCTTGTTACCTTTTTTGTTCTTTAATAACTCTGTTGGGTCCCACTGCTTGTGGCGCTTTTAGTTCATGTTTCTGAATAAATACTAAGACCCCTCTATCAGCTCCAGGTTCCCAATATCTTATTCCCCAGGTTCGTCCTAATAGCCATCCGTGGTCATTAGGCTGCAGGATTTCTAGTATATAACATGCTTACAGTTGCCAAGATGGGGGTCCTCTACGTGTCTATCCCAGCTAGGAGCTGGCGGATTGCATCCTCTGGGTCCCCATGTTATAGTTAAGAATCTATTTTTAATGGCTACGTCCCAGTTTGAAGCTATGGTTTCACATCCCCAATATGCACAGTAATAGTGATTAGGGAAATTGCAGTAGCTTTTCCCTGGATTCGAACTGGGGCAGAGATAAAAAGGTTTTATTGTTCTTTCTCATCAACTGGGTGGGTCTAGTTCATAAAAGACTAAATCTTCCAATTTAACTTGGAATTTTGGGGATCTGGCTGTCACGTTATACCGAACTTCTATTGAATCTTCCCATCAACCTAAGGTCCAATTGAAGGGTAATGCTCATTTTCTTTTTTTTTTAAAGTCATGGTAATCAATACCATTAATAGGATACCAGCTTTCATTTCCCCACTGTTCAGTACATCTCTGCCTTCCTCGTCTACTCTTTTGCAGAGAGCAACGGGATATCAATATCTTCTCAGCAGCAGCAGGTAGTCTTCAGGGGAATTTTGCTGTTATCCTGTCAATAATTTCCAAGGTCTAAAGAGTTAGTTATCTCTTAAATATATTTCCACCTGTTTGGTTGTTGTGTCCATTTCCAGGCGAATCTTATAGTACGCTGTCTTAAAACTCTGTACCAGTCTGTTTCATGTACTTCCCAAAGTTCAGGTACTGACAGTTCCCATCCACAAAATAATTTACAAATTTCCACTTGATCCTCTGGTCCCCTGGTACGTATCGAATCATTGTGACATTTCATACAGTAAGGTTGTCTCTTAAATGAAACACAGGACCAATCTCTATTACAATTTAGACATCGGCAAACAACCCAACATACATGTCTGGAAGTGGGGTGTTTTAAGCAGGGTATTCCCCGGAGATCTCCTATTCTGGGTGATTCGGGTATCTCCGTCTCTGTGTTGTTTTGCGGTCAGCCAGCAATGGTGAGACAGATAGCGATGTCCCAATAACGTCCTTCACACCGTCCCGTGGCTCAACATTGCTGCTCCGTGGGTGGCATAGATAGAGAGAGAGAAAAGATTCTGCCAACTATACAAAGGAGGTTAACAATCTTTATCTAAGCATTAAACCCATTTACCATTATCAATAAACAATAACAGGCAATAACTACAAATGACTAACAAGAACTATAAATCCCTAACAAACGTTAGCTAACAACTCAAAACTCAAACATGTCATAAGCTAATTTCAAAACATTATCATAACAGGATGACATAACAAAACACAATAAAACATTTCTTAGCATATATAAGGTTTGTTTGTGGGGGTTAAGAATCAAGAGCCAAGAGGTGGGCATTTAAAGGGGTAAATTTTCATGCCCCTTTAAGGTTAGGCTGCGCATGCATTTTCATTGTGCAGTTTTGGTCAGGGCATTAGCCTGGATCTTGACCAGGAGGGTCACGGACCAATTTGTTTGTCTCGCCACAAACAATCCTTATCATTTTGGAAAAGATGGGAGCAGGAGACGACACACTCTGTACGGTTTTGCTGTTCAGCCTTTGTCCCATCGTGACTACAGTACCCATCAGTATGTGCTTTTGTGAGTGTTTTTGGTCACGCCGGTACAGAAGAGTGCGATCTCTTCCTCGCAATCCGCCCTGAGAAGTGGAACCCATGGGATACCAAAGCAGAGTGCGAGAGACTGTTATATAAACAAAAGAAAACTGTTGATCTCCAGCAGTTACCACGTGACTTGTTATTTGTTTCTGTTCATCTTCGTTACCTCATGAAGAAAAATACCAAGGACCAGACACAGACTATCGTGGAGGGAACAAATGGAGTTACCACCCCGACATTATTCAGGACTGTGCTGGACTCACGAGTGAAGAAGCCTGTTTTCCACCTCACATGAGACTTTGCTGGACTGTTACTCTGTTATTCAACTTCTAGTTCATGTTTGTTAAGAAATTGTTATTTGTTGTTTACTGGCTGTCAAATGATTCATTGAATTTACTTTACATCTAACACACGGTTTTCAAAATAAATCAAAAGGGTTGGGTAATACATATAATAATAACCTACAAAACCAAAACCTAAAACCAACACTTAAAAATATACATTCCACTTAAGTAATAAATGAACTATAAATACTATAGTTTCTATAAACATTCTTTTTTTGTTGTTTTTATATATATCTATGCGTCACTATCATGGCTAGACTATAGGGATTTCACATGTGCGGTCTTTCCAGATTGTTCCAGTACATTCTGTGGGGTTTAAAATTGCGCATGCGCATGTTCAAAGGCATACACGATAAAAGATGGCTGCTGAGTGTCCAGATGAAGTCCTGGACCCATTTCCCGAGCTTACCACTCCGGTAAGTTTGTTAATGGTAACATTTATGGCACTATGGCCAAATGACAGGTCCTTGCTTTCAATGCAATGTTTTCTCACCATCAGACCGCCACGTCACCTGCCAGGGAGGAAGGGTCTGGAGTGCGCATTTCCCCCTCGGAACATCCCGTAAGGTGAGTGTTTTTTAAACGTCTAACCTGTATGGTTCATTATAAAGGGGAATCAAACCCCTTTTTTTTTTCTCGTTGTTTAGGCACAGGGTGCGTTTTTCTACTGTCACACGTCAAGAACTTATGGTGGAGGTGGAAAAGTATAAAAGACGTTACCACATCCCCGTCTGTGCGTTCCTGATGGTTGTTTTCTTTGCTATTCTATGTGTATTCTTAATCGGCCTACATTGTTGTATGAATTGTTAATAGTTACTTATTCCCAGATTCCTGTTTGCTATTAAATTGTTATTGTGTTAACTATATAATCTGTATTGTTGACTGTACATTTTGGCGTACTACTCGAATTTGTTTAACGCCATTGGGTGAAATCATAGTAGCAAATTGCTTGTTAGTTATAACGCGTTGAATTAATCTTATAAAACATGGAACAGCACATGGCAAAAACAATAAGGTGGCTAATCCACATAACAAATAAAATAGGATTTGTTTTACCCAGGGGCTCCCAAGAAGCCAGGAAAACAAGTCAATATTCCAGTCTTTCCAAGTTCGGATGTGAACATGGGCTAACTTCCCTATCTCTGATGTGATTTGTTTAACTCCCTCACCATTGCCATCAATTTTCAAGTAACAATTGGAAACATTTCATTTACCACAAACACTTCCTTCTTCGGCTAGCAGGTAATCGAGAATCATTAGAATAGTTTGGCTCCTGATCTGTACTTACAGTTTGGATTTTACCATCTGGTATTAAGGATGATTCCTCCTTTCCTACCTCCTCTGCTGCTGCAGAGTGTCATCTGCACATCCCCTAACAAGTCACTGTGATGGTAAAACACACAGATTTACATTAGCAGAACTGCTACAGAGTGTATTTTATTTCAGTTTTTCTGCCAATATCCCCCATAGCCCTGCTGACCAAGGGATATTGTTTTACCTGAACTAGGCAGGCCTTCCCCTATCATTTTTACTGGAACAGGTAAAGCATTTTTTCCTTACCTGGAATTTATTTCCAGATATACCTGGTTAAAGATTTCTTTTACTTCAGGGAGGTCCTCTTTTCCACTTAAAGATTTTGGTGAATTTGGCATTCTTACTTGTTTTCTTAGTTTGTACTTTAAAGGTTTCAGGATGTTTTCCTGGTGGCCAGCAGCTCCCACAACTGTAACAAATTATTTTCACTGAAGTTTAACACCAAATAAGTTGGTTTTGTATTCACTAAAAATTCCACCTCATTTTTCCTAGTCCCTAGTTCACCAGAACCCCTTGCTGGTTCTTTAGCTCAGGGCAATCTCGCTTCCAGTGTCCACTTGCCCTACAATATGCTCATTCACGTCTGCCTGATATTCCTCCTCGGTCTCTGCTTCATCTCCTCTACCAGTTCAGCACGACCCAGCTCTTCTTCTCTTACCTTCTGTACACGTCCTCTGTTCCTTCTATCAACTTTTCTACATCACGATTACCTTGGTAAAAATCAACTCGAACCTTTATCCAGTCCTATTCACAACCAACTTTCCAACATCTAGATTTCCCCATCAGAGATTCACCTTTACTCTCCTCAGACCCGCTGCCTGCCCTAGAGGGGCCGTTACCGGTCCTGTTGTGCTGCAAATGCTGCAGCAATCGGGGTGACATTGTCAGGTCCTTCTGCTCAATCGTCAGCAACAGCAACCCCCTCCTCCTCACCATCGGAAGGGTTCGGGGCAGGAGATGCTCTTCCTGCTCTGCAGGTTACACAAGCCTGCCTCTGCTACAGCACTTCTGTTTTAACTCTTTCTTACCCTGAATGCAAATCTGCTCCTTGTTGCTTTAAGTCTGTGTTATTACATATCAGCCTTCGCAGGCAAACAGCAAACACCCTGCCATGCGTCCCGCAGGACTCAGCCGCACCTTCGAGGGGCTACGGGGCTTTGTACAAACTCACCCCAATACTTTAACACTTTCACAGGGTCTAGATAGCAGCCGGAGGGGAGTGAAGGAGGTGGTAAGGGCTGGGGGGGGGGGGGGGGGGGGGGAGGGCGGTGGAGGTGTATACGGAGGGGGAGAGGTAGGGATCTCATCCTCACTTCTATTCTTCTTCTTCTTTTCCCCCCTTTGTTTTCTTTTAACGGGAACAAAAGGGCCCTAGTTTCAGACCCTACCCATAAGGAAGCATACTCACTTTCCTCCAGGCAAACGGGTCTTTTGAATTCACATATATATTCAAAGCCTGGCATATCCAGTCTTCAGATGCCCCGAAGACCGGTCAGTAGAGGTGGTCGCCCCTAATTTGTTTCCCACCCCAAACTTCCATACAGTAGTGTATCAATCTTACTTTACTCTTACCCTGCCTAGAAGGGTACGCATCCCAAAATTTTATCATTAGTCCTAGCAGACTCTCCGGTGGTATCTGTGGGAGCCTAATCTGGACCCCAGAACCACCCATGGGATCACAGGGCTTTGCTTTTCCTCTGTCCCGTCTTCCGAGGCGCCTTCTTTCACTCACGCACTCGCTTCCCCTGGTTCGTGGCGCAGCCCCTCGCGGGGTCTGGAAACCGCACTACTGAGGGTCCGCACTCACTTCGCCCTCCCTGGGCGTCTCACACAAGCACGCTTCAGGATACCCAACCCCAACCGAACGGTTCACCGGCCTATACTCACGCGTCCTGCGTCTTCATTCGGGCTTCGTGCACAAAGATTACGGGGTAACCGGTTTTATTTGCTCACTGTCACATTTGAGGTTCGTCGGTAAAGGATTTGGCGTAGAAGCACCCCGACAAGGGCCGCTTATCCAGCGGGGCGCCTCCCCTGCCACGGACCTCAGGCCAGATTGCCCTTATCCGAGTCACGGCACCAAAATTGTTATAGTTTAGCTGTCCAATGAAATGCCAGAGACTGGCCAATTAGAAAATGTGATTTATTAAAGCAAGCGACAAGTAAGCAAAACAGCGCTGGGCGGCCGGGGAGTCTCCTGCTCCACCAACGGCGCGCAAATTCAAGCAAGCTGAGCAGCTCTTTTTGTCTTCCCCGAGGTCGCTTCTGACACCCTCAGTAGCCCCTCTGCTGCTTCTGTTGTGGTGGTTTCTTGTCAGACAGGACGTTCCCATGTTTGGTGTAGCAAGATCACATTGTGGACATGTCTCTTCTTGTTAAACAGGAAGTTCTTAAGACCACCACAACGGGTTCGTTCCTCTTGCTTACCTTGGTTGATCAGCAAATTACCTTTAGTTACTTATTACAGTACCAGCCCAGGAGAGAGGGGAGGCTGCTGCAGCCCCCGCCCCGGCTGCGGCCAAGGAAGTGTGTTCCAGTGGGCACACGCGTGCCGAGCGGGCATGCCCACCGCACACACGTGTGCATGCAGTTCGGGTCAGCGCTAGGTTATGCGGTGTGCATACCCGCACAGGCAGGCAGAGGCAGCCCCCAGCCCCCGGTGCCTGTAAGCACGCTGCAGGGGGCTGCGCTTTTCCAGCCCCGGGTGGGCAGCGGGGCCCGGGGGGCAGCGATCTCCCTCGGGCTCTCGGCAGAGGAGCTCGGCAGCAGCCCGGGCTGCGAGAGGGGGGCGGCTCGGGGGGCGGGGGGCCACCCGGGGCGGGGGGCCACCCCTCCCGGCCGGCGGGCGGTCCGGCAGGCGGTGCCGCGGGCTGGAGCGACCCCGCCCGCCCCTCCCTCGGGGACAGCCGGCGGCTGGAACCCGGTGGCCGCCCCCCGCCCCCCCGCGCCGCGGTGCGCTCGCTGCGGGGTGCGCCGGCGGGGCCGCTGTGCCCGGGCCGCAGACCCCGCACGGCAGCCGGGAAGGGCTCCGCCGTCCCCCCCCGCCCTGCCCGGGGGCGGCTGCGGGAGCGGCGCGGGCGAGCCGGGGGAGCTGCGGGTGACGGGCGCCCCCCGAGCGGTTGCGGAGGACGGGAACGGCCGCGGCAGAGGCCGCGAGTGCGGCGTGAAGGTGCCGGTCAGCCGGAGCCGCCTCCCGCGGGGGGCCGGGCTCGCTGCCGGGTCTCCGCGCGGTCGGGGCTGTCGCTGCCGAGGTTCGAGACGTTTCGCCGCCGCCCCTCGCCCCGGCACGCTCCTGCGACGGCGGCGCTGGCCGTGCCCGGCTCGGGGCAGGCGTTTGCCAGCCGGAGACCGGACCCCTTTTCCGGGAGAGGCCGGAGCGAGGCGGCGAGCACCGGGGAGCGCGCAGGGAAGGGAGCGGGCAGCCCTCCGCAGGGGGCGAGCCCGGGGGCTGCGCTGCGGCTCCGCACTCGCGGCTCCGCCTCAGCCGCAGGCAGCCCCCGCAGAGCCGCCCCCGGCCCCGCGCCGCGCCGCGCCGCGCCGCAGGCAGCCCCCGGCGCCCCGGGAGGCGCTGCGGACCGACGGCTTGCACATCGGTGGTCAGCAGAAGGCAGCTCTGCGCCTTAAGTGGCGACGTAGAGAAAAGATGTGTCTGCAGCGAAGCACAGGAGAGGGTCCGGAGGACAGAGCGTGTTGCAGGCGCTTGGCAGCACACGGCCTCGGGAGGGGGAACAGACGCCATGGGTCAAGCTGGGGCATAAGGTAAGGTCAAGGAGAACCAGTTGGTTAATGGGACCAAACAGAAATGACTTGAACTGTGCATGAACACTTGAGTGAAAGTTAAGACCGCTGTGCCTTTAAATGGGGACGAGGCTCGTAAGACCCAGTGAGGATTAAGTGTGACTAAAGGTCATCGTAAACGGTTTTTCCAGGTGTATAAAGTATTTTCCTGTCGCGACGAGCTGTGCTAGCTTTGTGGGTTTGCCCCCCAGCTCCCGTCCCCGCAGAGACGCGTGCCTGGTCCCTCGGCCGTGCGGGTGCTCGATCCGTTGCACGGCGGGCGATGGGATCCGGCCGTTCGACGGGAGCCTCGGGTCCCGAGGAGACGGTCGCTGCCAGCCCCGGCCGGGCTCGGCGCTCGGCGGGGCTGCGCGACGTCCCGGTGCGACATGTCCCTTCCCGGGGCTCGCCCCCCGTCTGGGTGCGAGGGGGGTGGCGGCGCGGCGGGTGGCGGGCCTGCCGGGGTGGGAGATGCGGCTCCAGGTGCTTTGCCCGCCGGCCCGGACGGTGCTTTCGCCTCTCGTTACGCGTTCGGGGGAGGCAGGAGGGTCGCCGTTACCGTCAGCGAGCCCGTGCTGCCGCCGCTGCCCGGCGTCGGGGCTGTGTGGCATCCCGGGGTGGCGGGGAGCGGAGCGATGTGCCTCGTCCTTGCAGGGTGCTGAGCTGCCCTTCCCCGGGGCCAGGGCTCGCTGCCGCTTCCAGCTGCACAGGATTTGGTCCCGCAGCCTCAGTGTGAGGGCTGGATTTTCGCGAAACGAGGAGGAGCTGCTGGCACCTTCTGTACTGACGGGCGGCTTGATTTCTTGCTGTGCTTTTCGTACATCTTTAATAGCCCGGTGGAGTACAAATTGTAAAGGGAACTTCATACGCAGAGTTTTAGAGTTTGAAGAGAGATTATTCACCCTCTAGCTGTCGTGAGGTTTCACCTCTCCTTCCTGGCAGGACTGATCTTCCAGTTAGAAGTGAAAGAAGGTCAAATGGTTAAAAAAAAAGGCTTCCTTCTGTCAGGGCGAATCTAAATCAATCACATCCCCGGGCACCAAAGTGTGTTGTGTAACAAATGGGAGTGCAAAGGTAAGCACGTAGCTTTGCGTGTGCGAGAGCAGTTGTGGGACTTCTCTGTAAGTTCTAACACCTTGCTCTTTGCGCTGTTCTTCTGCAAATTTGCCTGGATTTTAAGTATGGACAGAAGAGGGAGAGAACGAACATATGCATTTGATTTGCTTAATAGAAAATATCTTGGCAGAAACACATGCTTGTGCTGTGTATTCTGTTAGAGCTTGGCTTTTTAAAATATTCATATGTTCTGTCTAATGAAAAGCTGGTAGTATCTCCCATTCACCTAAGAATATGTTCAAACATAGCTTGAGATATGCTGCTAATCACGTTAAGAAAAATGTATAGCTTAATATCAAACTAGCTAAAGTGCAGTCACTGGGGAATATCTCGGTGCTTGTAAACTTTAATTTAAAGAGTGCTGTGAGGCTGGATTACCCGATAACCAGTACAATTGAAACAGCAGTATACCCCCTCTTTTTTGGAGGAAGACTGTAGGTCGTTTTGAACAGCATAGAATCATAGAATCATTTAGGTTGGAAAAGTCCTTTAAGATCATTGAGTCCAGCCATTAACCTGACACTGCCAAGTCCATCACTAAACTGTGTCCCTGAGCACCACATCTACACATCTTTGAAATGCCTCCAGGGATGGTGAGGCCACCCTGAAACTTCCCTGGGCAGCTGGTTCCAGTCCTTGACAACCCTTTCAGTGAAGAATTTTTTCCTAATGTCCAATCAAAACCTCCCCTGGGGCAACCTGAGGCCATTCCCTCTTGTCCTATCCCTTGTATCCTTGTTGGATCTGGTAGAAATGATCCCCAGATGGCAGTGTGTAAAGGATTAATTTAAATTCCAGATTCTGGTTGCCTGGCATTAGCAAAAATAAAGCTTTTGTGTTATTTCTCTTAACAGTTAAAAATTAGATGCAGGAAAAATAAAGAGAAACACTAAGTACTGAATTCCCCCCCCCCCCCATTTACATTTTGGTAAGAGGGAACTAATTTGCTCTCCTGTCTGCTGTGCATCCTGGTGCTGAGCTAATCTTTTCTATGCCCTAGATTGTTATTAGCCTTGCTTGCTTATTACTGAAAGATTTACTTTCTAGGACTCCTTTTAATTCCGTTTGCTGCTACACTGCCTTTTGTCTTAAATGTTATTTTTTTGTAGTGTCCTTTGAAAGATTCTTGGCCTTTTCTAACCCAGGACAAATTTATAGTAGCCTGGTCGAGTTTTCCTAATCATTAACGATCTTCTCAGCAGGATATGTTCTTTGTCTTCTTCCTAACGTGATTCAGGACACATTCTGTTTTAAAGTGCCTTACCCTTGAACCATTGTGCTCGGATTTAGTGTATTAACCCAAACTCTAGTAGATTTTTCTTGAGGCTTTTCTATGTCACTTTGCACAGCACTCATAAGATACCTGCTGTCAAAGTGCTTGCATTTTAGTAATAACACCTTGGCATTGTTAAAGTAAGTATGTTTAAATTTTCCTTTGGCCGACTCATCTGTTTTAATTCCTTAAGTATTCAGATTTGTTCTGAGACAGGTCGAGGAAAGGAGCACTTGTTCTTTACAGAGGATGAAGTAGCAGAAATAAATGTGTAAATAGGCATGACCATTAGGCCATTAGGGGTGTTTCTGTGGGTATGTCTGCTATGCCCAGAATGGTGTAAGAACAGTAATCCGCTTTGCAAATTTGGCTGTATGACCATATCACTATGTTTAGAGGTGCAGGCATCAATAGATGCAAGTGTTTTCACAGAATTAAGAAAACCATCTTGTCCATGCAGTCCAGCCATAAATGATGCACAGAACAAGAAATGATAGAAAAAAAAATATGTCTTTTCAGATGCATATGAGCAAATACGAGTATTCTGTGCTGTCCTGCACACGCATGTGTGTACATGTATTCGTCGCCAGTTGTTGCAGAATGGCTGTGTGATCACGGCCATGACTCCCTTAAAGATCTTTGTGAAACAAAGTTAGTGTAAGTTAGCTGAAGCAGGCCTTGCAGCTGTGCTGAGGCATGCTGATAAGGAAGCTGAGAAAAACACTGACCTTGTGCCTAATGTTGTAAATAACTTTGAGGAATTTGCGTAGACAAGAGAGAAAAAAATATATGTAGCTAGCTATCCGCAGAAACCGCAAGTAGGAGGACGTATGAAAATGTAACCCTTTAGAGCTTAGCCAATTAGCAGATGATTTGTAGGCATAAAATTAACTGGAACTGTATATAAGACATAATCGCGCCGTAATAAATTGAAGCTTGCTCTATCACTCACACTGAGTCGGCCGCTTGCTTCCCCTCGCTCGTCGCAGCCAGTGAGTCGTGGCTCCTAAGCCTGATTTAAAAACTGAATGAGTTCATTATAATCCCCTCCCCCCCCCCCCCAAAAAAAAAAAATATCTGAGGAATCAAACTAATCTGCTTTACTAAATATACATGTGAAAATGCTTACCAGGGATAAACCTGGGGACTCTACATATTTCTCTCTTTCCTCCAACAGAATGAAAACACCTTTGAGACAATAAAGGAGTTGGAAGAGGAGCCAGTGTGTCCCATTCAGTGTTCTCTGTGTATCTGCGTGCACCGCTTCCCCTGTTTGGTTCCTGATCTAGACGGGAAGGACAGGGAGGGTGTAAGGACACTGCAACTCTCAGGGAGAAGATCGGCTTTTGTGCTGGCTTCAGCCAGTTCTGAGCTCTTTGGGGCTTAAATCTCCCAGAATGGGTGTGATGTTGAGTTGTCTACTCCAGGGCAAATGGAGAGGAGGAGGGGCGCCTGGAGGGAGGACCACTGGCTCAGGGGACACCCTGAGCATCAGAAGTTGTTGGAACCACTGATGACTAGAGCTGTGACCAGGGGGGACCTCTCAGATTTCTCTGCATGTGGTACCCCAGTTGCTGGGACGTACATTAAGCAGAGGTTGTGCGGTGTGGTGGGAGGGTGACTTGGTTTGCAAAGGGGGAGCTCAGGCCAAACCCCTGCCAGGCAGGTAGAACTGCAGATCCTCCCTGTGCTTCGTGTTCACCTTGCCTATGACAACGTGCCACAGAAAAGCTGAGCACAGCCCTTTGCTGACGCCCAGCAGCTTGTGCTCCCTGCTGTGCCCCTCTGAAATGTTTTGGTTGATCGTCATTTCATGGAGAGCTCTATTGTCCCCGCAGCCAGGGCTACTGCAGCAGTAGCAAACCAGGGCTTCTAGTTACTCCCCGACGCCTGCATTCCTCCCCCTCTGCATCTCCCCAGCTCTCACAGAGGAGGGGTTGCCAGTGGTGCCTTCTTCAGGCAGGGCACATCTGCAGCTTCCATTGAATACCCTCCTTTCCTTTGAAAGCCCTGCCTCTTTCTGGCGGGTGGGGTTTGCTCATTTCCATGGGCGCTTTTGCAGGTGGTGGTGACATGGGAAGGAAAGGGACATACAGTGCTGGAGGTAAAGAGCCGCTGCGCGTCTGTTTACACCGTGTTTGTACAGCTGAGGTGGATACAAATCGGGGGTGGCTTTGCTGGAGAACTTTGCCAGGGATATAACTGACCGCCTGTTTGGGAGTCCCAGAGCAGCACGTTCGGTACCAGGAGATCGCTGCACTGCCTGCCCTTGCCGTTGCTCTTGCGCATGCGGCAGTAAATACCTCCTCTGCACAAAACTGAGTCCGGGTAGAGTCCACGGAGACAGTTTTGGTAAGAGTCCCAGGTGCTGCAGAAAAGCAGTCTGAGGTCTCAGCTGAGCTGTACTGCTTCAGAAGGGAGATTAGCCATAGATAGGTACGTGCTTTCTTTCTCAAAGAGGGGAAGGATGGTGTGGGATAGTCCTTTGCTCGGTGGTCCTGTGGGCATGTGTACTGGAGAGGAGCCATCACAGGCCACCTCTTCCTGAGCAAGCCACCACTGTGGGAGGCACTGAGATGCTCAGCAGAGGCAGTTTAGGAGCGACAGGGGTGGCTGGTGATCTGTCCCGCTGCTTGGAGGTAATCCCCTCCATACAACCCTGAGATGCAACGTACCCAGCTAGAAGGAATCCCAGAAGAGATGGACAAAAAGATGAACACGTGCAGGTATTGCTCCCCAGCAACATGCGAAAAAATTCATCAGCAGTACATACCCTGGCATGTATCCGTTCATATGGAAAGTGAATATTTATGGGTTTTAGTGTAAGTCAAAAGTTGTTGGACAGTCTGGTTTGCCTTGGAACGAAACCATACAACTAAATTTCGCGAAGCAACCCGTGTTTCAAATCCGTGGACAAGGTGAAATGCCATGTGCATGAGAGTGTTTCTCATCAGCGCGGATCTTTGCTGTCTCTAAAGCAGTGCAGGCTGGGGCTGTGGGTGCTACTGGAGATACGCAGCCCGCCTGCACTGCAGGAAGGTCATTCTGGTCTGACTGTCAGATGGAGCTGTATGTTGTACAATATTGTACGTGTTGTGCCAAGCTTTCTGCAGGTAAAGAAAGAAGCAGTCATGTGTTTGACAACAGCAATCATAGGTGATGCTGTGAAGAAATTCAGGGAAAATCTGCGGCGCATGGGATTTTGACTACAACCAAGCTGTAGTTCTGACTTGTCTTGGTCACTTTAATTAGTAACATGTCATTAATTTAAAAATAACCGGTGCAGTTAAAGAGCATGGGTGTTGGTCAGAAATGCCTGGTTTCTCATGTGTAAATTCAGCAAGTCAGACGCACTGATGCAAGTGCCTGGATGAATGGGTAAAACAGGGCTGGGCTAGCCAGGGTTGGCACGGGCAGAGTGTGCAACATGTAGTTGTTTAGGCAATAGCTCTAATTCAGAGTTATGATGGAGGTGCTGAATGTGCTTGGTTTTGAAAGCACGCAGTGTTCGTTAGCTTCAATGGAAACTGCAGGATCCTGCTGTCCAAATCAATGAAACTGTGAGATACAATCCACTGTTCAGGAAAGTCAGAATATGTTTTTAGGTAAAACCGCTGCTGAAGCGATAGCAGCGATGGAGCGTGTGTAAAAGAGCCTAGGGAGACCTGCAGCCTTCTGGAGCCAGGCAGAGTATTTCCTGTTCACTTTAGCTATTGGTCACGAAGGGAAGATGCTTCCTACAAACTGGGGTTTGTTCTAATGGAAATAGGTGACTTGTGAATAAAGAGGGCAGTGCAGAGTTGTCTTTTTTCCCCATTTTTGGAAAACAGAATGCATTATTGTTCCAGTTTAACAGTAGGTGGCACTTGGTTCCAGTGCAAGTAGTTATCTCTTCATTGCCATAAAAAGAAATCCATACAATTTTATCAGTTTTGATTCTGAATCAAAGACTGAAAATAGCTTCTAAACAGGGTCTTGACTAATAATTCATGTGCTGTGGTATCTGCATGGTGTGTCTTCGTTGCCTTTCACTAAAATTCCTCTTTCCTTTGAAACCAGTTGTGTTTGTGGGTTTGGGATCTTTTTTTCTTTCCTCCCCTTGTTCGCAGTTCCACTTGATTTTTTTCTGGTGGTGTTACAACGAACATTGTGCAGTCCTCCTAACGCTTTGTCCATCAGTAATGTTTTCACTTTTTTCTTGTTCATGTTTTAAGAGACACTATTGTTTTCTTTCTAAGGGCTGTATTCTTGTTATCTTTAATCATGAGTGAATTCAAAGTACTTTCAATGGCATAATACACTTTGTAGTGTAATTTTGTGAAAATGCTTCTCTATGAATTAAAAAAAAGATCATTTTATATTATTTCATGGGTAAACCCTGAATTAATCAATCTTGGATGTGGTGTTTCTGTCTTCTAGAAATACGTGAAGCTTAACTTTATTTTTATAGGTTAAGAAGGAAAAAAGCAAACAAAGATGTTCAAAAGTGCAGGCCGTGGCAAAACAGGAATGTGTGGATAAATTAAATAACATCACTAATCGGCAAATAAAACAAAAGATTACTGTAAGGAAGAATGACTGTTTGAAAATGGAGAATGAAAACACGATAGAAGAAAAAGACAAAAAGAGTTTTTCATCTGGGGAGAGCTCAAAATTGATTAAAATGCCAATGAAAGGGTAAGCTGAGGAAATGATCTCTAATTCTTGTTTGTAGTACTATGTAAGTGTCTTAGGTTTTCTAATACTGTGGTAGTTGAAGTAGTTTCCTTAGTGGTGAAAGCCATAGTGAGTAGTCCACTGCTTCTCAAAAAATGAAGAAAAATTCTTTTTAGACAAAATGAAGCGCACGATGGAGGTTCAAATTTATTGCCTGCTCTAAAAAAAGAAAAGGGGAAAACAAAAGAAAACGCCCACCTAAATTCCTGTGATTTCCATGTCAACACTGAGGTAAAATGCATCTTCAAAACCAGAACTGAAGACTGGAAAAAGCAGTTATTTTTGTAGGAAATGGCCACCTAGAAAAGAAAAGTAGGAACTTGGGGTTTGCTACTACTCCCTTTTCTAGGTGATTTTAGTGATCTCCGTGCAGTTGGTGTTTTCCTTTTCATTAAGTTAATGTGCCCTTCGTCAGGAGAGGGGAAAAGATGATATTACCAAACCAATCTCAAAAGTCTAAAGAAGGCACACGTATTTTTATGCAGACCTAAGCAGGAGCTTTTTCTGTCTGTCCTTCAAAGGAATCTCTGCTCTAGATGCTTTCTGTAACGTGGCTGTTGGATATAGTCCAGCTTAACCTGGATCCAGCTCAGATTCCACGTGTCCCCCTCACTCTAGGGGAAGGGTTTTAAATACTTGGGCATATTCCACGATCTTTACAGTCAAGTCTGTGATTTTATCATAGCTATTTTTTGTCTCGGTTGTTTCTGGACATCATCTTAAGTATGTCTGTTTCACAGAAATATTTTTTTATAAACCTACTCACTTGGTGGTTTTTTTTCTTTCTTTCTGTGTAATGCAGTAAAATTGCCCTGAATGCCAAAGGTGCAAAGGAAAGTAAAAGACAGCCTTCAAAGCAGAAGGCTCATCAGCAGATGAGCTCTTCCAGTGGCAATCATGGTCAAGTACCGGATGATAGCACTTCCAGTGAAACATCTGAGGATGAAGGAAGGTATGCATATAAGGAATGTTGAAAATAAAACTCACTTAATGATAAAAATTGGCCTGAGAGCTAGAGGCAAGTTTGGGTTTTTGTTGTGTGTTTAAGGTTTTTTGTAAACCTGATGCATATGAAGATTCTTGTTCTTTCGTGTGACCACCTGATGTTCTTTCTTGTTCTTTCTTGTTCTTTCCTGTGACTACCTGATGCGCTTTGTGTTGACAAACACTTCACTTTTGTTTAGAGTGCTTTTGAACATGCTGGCCAAGTCAACAATAAGGTCACGTGCACAAATTCTGATTAATTACATGAGTGTGTGCACAGGCATAGAAGTATTTCATGTGTTTAAAAAGGGCGAGGTATCTCAGTTTTTTCACTGCAGGTATCTCAGGATTTTTTGCCCTGCTCCCCGCTCCACCTTTTCTCTTGCAGCTGTGTACCCTCCTGACTTCTTGCCCACCCTGAACTTACTTGTGTGGGTTGTGGCAAAGTGAGAAAGAGAAGTTGTTGACACTGTTCAGCCCTAGCTAAAAATCTGGTGTGTTATCAATGCCGTTTTGGTCAGAAATCTAACACACAGCCCTGTGTGGGCTGCTGTGAAGAAAATAAACTGCATCCCAGCCAGACCCAGGACACCAGAGAATCCAAAATTACAGTTCTTTGACCTGTAGGAGAAGGATTCTCGGTACTGAAGGGAGCTAAACCCCTGGTATTAAACAGGGAATGCACGTAAGCGTATAGCTACATGTCTGTAGCTGTAAGATTTCTGTCACTTTGCGTGAAGTTTAGGGAACAGTTATTTCAACTATTTGCTTAATATCTTGCGGAAAAATTAGCCTTCCAGTAGACATTAATAGCACACAATAATTGTTTCAGTCTTGAACTATATCTAGCAAAGTTACTATACCAGATTTTAGTTTAATTCAGTTCTGCAATTAAGTTTTCAAAGCAACTGTAGGTATTATTCATAATGCAAAGTAAGCATTTCAGTACTGAAATATATTTCTTGTTTTCTAGACCTGCAGCAACAACCAGGAGTGAAAGGAACGAGGTACTGTAAAACTAGTTTCTTGATAAGCAGTCTCTATCAGCTTTTAATCACTTAGGTGGGAGCAGTGTTTATGTAGTGATCAACCAGATGTACAAATTGCTGCTGGTATGCAGCTTGATTGTATTTGAGACAAATCTGTGGGCTGTGAAGGAGAGAATGAATCATTCCTGCATTTGTAATGGTCTGTAATACTAGACAGTGGAATTACAGAAAGTACTGTATTTTTTGTAGGTCAGCATACCAGTGGAAGTAACTGATGACCCTGGTTTAAGTCACTCATCTGACCCACCTTCAGAGGATGTCCGGTTACAAGCTTCAACCTACAAGGAGACTATGCTGCTGTTGGAAGAGCTTAGTGTGGTTCATATGGGTATGTTTTCAAGTCTCTGTCTTCAGCTGTTACAAGTTCCCCTTAAAACATGATTTCTTTGTATGCACTCCAAAGTATTTTAATTTCATATTTTGAGATAGTATCTCTTTGTGACTAGAGATCCCCCTCAAAAGCTGTGAAACTGTCACCTAACCTGAGATGTTGCCTGCATTGCCAGCCGACGTGCCTTACGTTATCATTGGTTCTCTGTCTAGTCAGAGCTGGAGAAGCAGTTTCTTGCAAAGTACAGTTCAGCTCCTTCTAATGCGGTCATCAAAAGTCAGCAAGAGCTTTTTCTTCTTTATATCCCCCTGATGTGGTTTAAGCCCAGCCACACCTAAACACCTAAGCACCACACAGCCACTCACTTGTTCCACCCCAGTGGGGTGGGGGAGAGCATCGGAAAGGGAAAAATGAGAAAACTCATGGGTCGGCATGAAAACAGTTTAATAGCAAAAGCAAAAGCCACGCACGCAAGCAAAGCAAAGCAAGGAATTCATCCAGCACGTCCCATGGGCAGGCGGGTGTTCAGCCATCTCCAGGACAGCAGGGCTCCGTCACGCATAACAAATACTTGGGAAGACAAAGTGCCATCACTCTGGATGTCCCTCCCTTCCTTCGTCCTCCCCCAGCTTTATATGCTGAGCATGATGCCGCGTGGCATGGCACATCCCTTGGGTCAGCTGGGGTCAGCTGTCCCAGCTGTGTCCCGGCCCGGCTCCTTGCGTACCCCCAGCCTGCTGGCTGGTGGGGTGGGGTGAGGAGCAGAAAAGGCCTTGGCTCTGTGTGAGCGCTGCTGGGCCATAAGGAACACATCCCCGTGCTACCAACCCTGTTTGCGGCACAGCTGTAAAACATGGCCCCGTACCAGCGACTGTGAAGAAAATTAACACTATCCCAGCCACAGCCAGCACACCCCTCAACAGCTAATGACAAAGAGTACAGCAAAATAATGGCTTTGCTTAAAAATAATAAGTACATATATATAACAAATTTCAACTGTCATAAGATGCTTGCATATATGCACAAGGCATTATATAAACATAAGCATCACTTACTAGGGCTCTTAAACTATGCTAAAATTTTATTAGGCAAGTGTTAACGTTGGCCGAAGGCCAAACTCCCCGCCCAGTGCTGCCACTGCCCCTCCTTGACGAAACGGGGTGAAAAAGCTTGTGGGTCAGTGTGAAGGCAGGGCTGTCACTTCCCAGTGACTGTCACTGGCCAAACAGACTCCACCGATTAAAATACATTTGGATAGTGAGAAACAAAGACCCAAAACCTGAGAAGGACACGTCGGCACCCCCCCTGCTCAAGCTCTGCTGCGCTCCTTCCCTGCCACCTCCCCAGGCAGCACGGGGAGGCTGCGGTCTGCAGTCGGGACGTAGCAGTTTCTCTCTGCTGCTCCTTCCTCGTCCCTTGTCCCTGCTCCAGTGTGAGTCCTCCCCCAGGCTGCAGTCCTTTGGGGAAAATCTCCTCCAGCCTGGGCCCTCCATGGGTCGCAGGTCCTTCGGGAAGGATCCGCCTGCTCTGGCACGGGGTCCTGCGCAGCACTGCGCTGTGGGTATCTGCTCCAGCATGGTTCTCTCAGGGGCTGCAGGGGAATCTCTGCTCTGGCACCTGGAGCAGCACCTCTCCCTCCTCCTTCGCTGACCTGGGTGTTCGTTTGCGGGGCTGGTTTTCACATGCTTTTCCCCTTCCCTGCCCGTGTGGTGGTTTCGCCCTTTCCTACGTTTGTTTTTCCTGAGGAGCTGCCAGCACGGCTGAGAGGCTCAGCTGTGCCCTGCGGTGGGTCCATCGAAACCGTCCATGTCCAGCACGGGACGACCCCTGGCTCCTTCTCACAGGGACCTTCCCGCTACCGAGACCTGCCACCTGCACCTAATGCAGCAAAGCATTGAACAGCTTATACATTGGGCAGTATTTGTGCAGCTTTGTGTCTTTTCTGTCTCAAACCAGGTTCTGCTACTTTGTTGAAAATGCAAAACATACTTCTTGAATATGAACAGAGAATAGAACGTCAGAAAAATCAGTATAAAGCGCTCTCAAGAGAAGTAAGGAAATTGGAAGATGAAAGGGAGGAGTCACAGTTCAGAGCGGAGAAGACTCAAGATTTGAAATCCGTATTGGCTCACCAAGAAGCAGAATGGAAAAGTGATATCCAAAGCCTTAAGTATGTAAATTGTGGTCTGATAATGTATTATCTTGTCAGTGGTTTTGTTCCGAAAGACACTGATGGTGCAGGCAACAGGATGAGAAGTTTCCAGTCTTTGGGTTTGGGCTTTTTGAATCCCGTGGGCCAGTTATGCTATGAAGTAGATAATGGGAGAGGGGAAAAACGTCCGGATACCAGCTCCATGTACAGTCTTCTGGATGTTGTTCTAACTTTGTTTTCTAGCAAGAAAAGAGAACAAGAGAGTGTGTGTGGGGAAATTAGATTTATAAGAGAGATTTGAGAGATGGTTGGGTGGTGGTTTTTTTTTTTCATTTTGTCCTTGCGGCTTCTGTTGGCCTATAATACTAGGATTTCTGGTAACTCCACCCAGTGCAAGTCAAACCAGAGCTTAGAGCATTTGTTTGCTTACCTGTTTGTTTGTTGGAAAGGTCAAGTTTGGGATTGCCCCTTTCCCCACACTCCTGAGCTAGACCCGGAGGCGTGAGGTTTCTCGTCGCTGTTGACATCACGTCAGACAGGGGTGGCCAGCAGGCCGTAGGCAGTTCAGCAAGGACAACTGCAGAGCCCTGGCCTGGGAGGGGAGATCTCCTTGTGGTGATCCCCGGTGGGACGGCGTGGCTGGGGAGCGGCCCAGGCAGAGAGCGAGCTCAGCAGGAGCCACCGTGAGCTGGCAGCTGGGGCGGCCCGCAGCGGCCTGGGCTGTATGGAGGGCAGCAGTGCCAGGGCACTGGGGGCAGTGAGTGCCCACCCCTCCGCAGGGCTTGCTGAGCTGTGTCTCGAGCCCGGGGCCCGGTGTTTGCCCGCCCAGCCCAGGAGATCTTGCCCAGTCCGTGTGAGGTCGGCAGGGAGATGCCGGGCTGGCCCGGGGGCAGGAGCACCAGCCCTGTGAGGGGAGGCTGCGGGAGCTGGGCCTGGGGGAGTTGGGCCTCCCAGCGCGGGGGAGGGGGGTACGAGGAAGACGAGGCCGGTCCCAGCTTGGCCTGGGTTTGACTTCAGCAGGTGTTCAAAATCCTCAAACATCTGTCAAGTATAAAGAAGTAGTATTTTCATTCTAAGTGAATTCTCCAAGCAGCGTTAAATTTATACTTTCAAAAGTTACACTTTTTGCGAAATTACACTAGAAATTACATGTAAAGCTTTCTCCTTGCAATATACGCCATTCAAATACAAATGTTTCTGTCAGTCTTTCAAGTAATTTTAGTGGTGGTTGATTCTTGTTTTGCGGAATTTCTAAAGCAGGCTTTCAATTGGCAGTTCTTCCCTTAGGTTGACACTTGATTTTTTTTAATTTTTTTTTTTTGTCCACTATTGTGAGTATATGGGAAAAAATAGTCAAAATAATGATCAAACACAAAGCTGCTTTCTTGTTTGGGTACCGTGGGCACACCATGGACCGTTTTTTACCATGTCAGTGCTCATTGCTGATTGTTTCAGTTGGTAAAGAAGCTGACCTTCCATAAGGCTTTCCTTGTAAGTCAGCTTCAAAATGAAATTGCTGTAGTTTCTCCCAGAGGTAGATCCAACTGAGGTTTAAAACTGTTTTTAATCGTATTCAGCTTAAACCCCATGCATTTCTGAATCTGGTTTTGAACACTGACATCCTTCTTGAGTAAACAGAAGCTGCTTGTTCTGCCTGTGGGCAGCAGTTGTTTTAGACTTACAGAAGGCTGCTGAAAAATTGTCGGGTCTGCCATAGGTAAGTGGCGTGCTGATTCACCAGTATTACTTCTGGTCACTGAATCCGTAATATGTAGGCAATGCTCAGTATACTAAGAAAATGTATACTAACCATAGTAAAAGTTTACGATGCTTTGATCTGATGAGACAACAAACTCCTTTTTCAACAAAATGGCTGTAATATGAAGATGGGTTTTTTTAATTTTATTTTTCTAGTGTGCACACTGGTGTGTGTTTCCCTATACAAACTTACAAATAACGGATAAATCACTCAAAGTTTTTTTTCTCTATCTTGTACAACTGATACCATGCACAACGGAATGAAGTTAGAATTCTTTAAAAAGTTGAAAAGTACAGTAAAAATATGAACTCTGAAAACATTTAACATTTTTTATGGTTTGAGTTGTCTCTGCAAGTTCATCATGTTGGAATATCTACTTTTATATCAGTGCTTTTGTTTCTCAAATCCTCCGTTAAATCCCAGATGTTCTTTGAAACAACAAGAAGAAAAGAGGCTCAGAGTAGAAGTGCTGTGTGAGAAAATGAGAGAAGACCTCCGAAGGAAAGAAGATCAATATTGTAAAGAGATGGAGGAGAAACAGAAACTTGAGTTACACTCTAGGAATTTAGAAATGGAGTTAAGAACACTGAGAAAGCTCTTGAAACAGGTATATTAAATAATGAATTAAACTCTTTGTCTTATTTTCTGCTTCTTTTCAATTGTATTCCAGTATGCCTAGAGAAGGAGGCGCTTTGTTCACGGAAGAGGCGTTGGATAACAATTGTCAGGTTTTGAGAACAGTAGGGTACAGTTGGTTCACAATTGGGCTGGTTTTTTTTTTTTTTTGCTTTTCAGTTTATTATTCCTTTTTTCCTTTTTCAAAATTGAGGTTTCATTTGTATTTCAGGCAAAGCCTTACTTTTTTTTGAATTACTACAAAACATCCTGTATTTCGCCTTCTTAAATTTTCATAAGAAAATTTAAATTTATTTATTTATAGGTGGATTATCATAACGGTGGGGAATCAAAAATGTTTTCAAGTATGCAAGGGAGAATGGGAAGATGTATTGCTAGCTCTGTTTTTTCTTCAGATGCAAGCAGTTTTATTGTATTACTGTAGGTTGAAGAGGAACGTGATGAAACACAGAGACAGCTCTCTCAGGAAAAGAGGGCCAGAGCCCTTCAAGAAGGAATTTTGAACAACCACCTTGGGAGACAAATGGAACTAGAAGAAGAGACAAGAAGATCTATAGGAAAAAAATCAGAGGTAAGCAGATTTTTTTTCTAATAAATTAAATTTCACCATGTTTGTTTTAAAGTCATAATAAATCTTACATAACTTTTTCTGTTTCTTGATGGTTTATTTACTGTTTACCAGTGTAACTTATCTGGGTAAATACCTTTCTTGTTTTCTCTTATGTCTAAAAGTTCTGGAAAGCAGCATCACTCCTGTATGTACCTGAATTACTTGTGCAAGTAGGAAACTAATAGAAGACACTGTTTACACCGTTTCTTAACCTATCTGTTATTTTCCATTTCATAGACATTTTGTCATCACTTTTTAGGCTTTCTAGCAGTGAAACACCTAGCTACCTATGTCAAGGTTGACCAGGAAGAAAGTTGTTTGACAGTGTTTGTGTTTCCATTGCTTTTTTTTTTTTTTAGTTATTCCCTTATTGAACTTACTTACTTCAAGTATGCCTTTCTTTTCCACCTCCACATAACTAAAATTTTATGATCGAATATCAGCAATGAATTCAACTCTCTGTAAGAGTTAGAGTAACTGGAGGAGAAAAAGCAATCATAAGCACTGTATTAAAAAAGATCTTGGAAAGAATTTACTGAATTTCCTAAAGAATGTGCAGTGCCTGGAAGCCTTTTTGTTCTTGGCTGTGCTGCCCAATAAATGTAGGGTGAATGTGTTTAAGTGGAAAAAAGTTATACATACAATAAAGAGGAAATATACAGGACTATTGCATTCCGGGGGTGATTGAGTTTTATAGCTAACTTCCAGTAACACAAAAGGATAAGTGTTCAGAAGACATTTGAGAAGGAAAATACCCTTTCTAGCCTTGTTTTTACCAGATCTGTAGCACACCTAATTCAACCTTAAAGGCAGTATTATAAAGGCATGCACATACAAGAAAGCGCTGTCATTTTAAAAGCTTTGGTTGCTGGTTTAAGGGGGGAAAAAAACGTAACTGTATATTTGGGATGTTCATTTAGGTTTTAAGGATATGTTGCACTTCCGTTGTGTACGTACATTGTACATGTGCATGGGTTCACAGAGTAGCTTATTGCCTGAAACTTCATCTTTGAAGTCATGCTTTAGTACTAGAAATGTTAAAATGCAGTTTATTGCTGCAGGTTTTTTGTAGATTCATTTCCCAATTGGCTCTTTATTCATGTTCCCTGTCCTTCAGGAATCCAGCACTGACAGAGAACAGGATCTGTTGTACAAGAATCAGTTACTGCAAGATGAGATTGCTATGCTAAGGCTAGAACTCACTCAAGTAAGACTTAGGCACCAGGAGGAAGAAGGAAAATATTTAAAGGAAAATGAGACCTTGAAAGAAAAAAATGAAGCTCTCAAAAAGGAACGTAAACTGAACAAGGAAGCATTAAGACAAATGTTTTTTCAGTTCAACACGGAGCTGGACTTACTAAAGACAGAATCTGCAGTGCTGACTTCCAAACTTGAGCAGACAAACAAAAGCAAAGACAGACTAGAGACAGAAATTGAATCATTTCGTTCCTCCCTGAATGCTGCAGTTCAAGAACTTGAACTTCATTTGTCATCAGAAAGCAATGCTGAACTGCGGCGAATGAAGAGACGGGACGCAGCTTGATGCAAGCAAATGTCAATTTATTGTACAGAAGCACGAGGTTTTATACACTTTCAGAAGCTGCGCGTTTTAAACTAATTGGTTCTTGAAGCTAAGCCTTGCATACTAGGCAATCTCTGATTGGTGGTTAACTACCATCAATTAACAGCAAGGTGTTATCTTTCCTTGGCGCCATCCTTGGCGCCATCCGTCTCCCACCCCCCTGTGCTCTGCAAACATGCCTCATCATGTTAATTGTTGTCTAGACAAGCTCGAGCACATTCCCCTCAGCTAACTGATTGCCGCCCATGGTCCTAGTTCGCAGACTGCTCCTGCATCTCCCCCTTCCTGTTGCACAAAAAGAACCTTTGAAACCGAACGAGTAAAAACAAGGTACAAGTAATAGAACAAATAAAAAAGCAACTAAGACATATTATCAATGTCAAAATAACCCATTGTCTCTGTTCCGTGCAATTTTACAATTTCCCCTTTTTGTTTTTGAACAGCTAGTACCAGGTTTGCCATGTTCTGCAGGGCCCTTGCAAACATGACAGCAACCAAGGTAATAGCAAACAATACTGCCAATTGAGTGAATGGATGCCAAAAAGGCTGAAATTTTCTCAGATTTTGATAACATGTTGCTGCAATGGGGCGCCTAAAATCCACGCAGCACATACCATCCAAATCCTCACAGCCATGTCCTTGAACCAACAACAAAAAGCAGTGGCAATTTTGACTCACATTCTGAACTGCCTACCAAACAAGGTGATTTAACTCTTTAATGCTTTCCCTGCTGTTACTCCGGATAAGAGAAGAACCGCTGCAATACGTTCCCATCATAGCCTCCTACTACATTAGCATCTACAGAAAGACAATGATCGACATTCAAAGTGTAAACAATATCATCTTTTGGATTAACATTATACATAGGTGGAAGGGCACACCAAACAAGAACTGGTTCAGTCAAAAAGTTCGAAACATAGCATGCCTTCTCTGAACATACCTCTGGGGTCATTCCCTTCATTCCCTCTCTTTTTTATGCAAAGAGAAACACTTCCACCAAAACAGAGAAGCCCCTATTTACATCTCTGAGCCTGGACACAAACCCGCAGCTGTATGCTCCACCAGGCTCAGGGCAGGAATCATTCATGCAGTTACATAGCTATATATCTCTACAAGCATGCAGACACCTATTAAACACTAGATAACCATGTTTATCTTTCCTATTCTCCTTCACAATACCTAGCTGTTCTCTCATCTCTTGTTAGGTCAAATATTCTCCAGTTTCCTCTCCTATCTCTCTCTTCAGACATTCTCTATCCTCTTTTTTGCTTAATTGCGAGGAGGCAAAGGGGGTGTGTAGCTGGGTGACCATGACCTGATTTATGTTACAATCAACTAAACACTGAATACAGAAAAAAAAAGCATGGGAGACCTAAGGCAAACATCAATAAGGTGGTTAAAGGTAATTATAATAAATCCTGTAATACTTTTGAGTCATGGCCCAAAGTTTCCCAGCCGTGAGAAGAGACCAAAGGCATCCCGCCCCTGGCTCTGTTGCAGATCTTTGTTTTAAGGCTTTTGAGTTTTGTATACTTTTGTAAATTAATTCACAGTGGTCACTCAGATTCACGTAACACATCCTATCAAAGTCTTCACACTTGTGTCCCTGTGCTAATAATAAAAATCAATAGCACCTCGGTTCTGTAGCAACATATGATGGACAGGATCAACATCTGTTAATAAGCCAGAAAAAAAAGAACAGTATTTGTAGTATTACTTTGTTTAGCAAGCTAGCAGCCTAATTTACTAAGCAAGTTAAGAGCGTGTACTATTCTTACAGAAGAGATTAGAGAAGCAAAAATCTGTTATGCTGCATTCCAGAACTCGGCCTCAGAATTACAGTCTGCTGTGAGTTCCGCGTTACAATCATTTGACACATGTTGGGGTTGCGATTGTGAAAGTTGCCCATTTACAATTTTCATTGGCATTATCACAGCTAGTTGTTTTAAAAGCAACCCTTGAGCTTCCTGATGTTCGACTTGTTGCAAAATATTCTGAAGCCAAAAGTTAGTATTACAGTTAGTGACTCTCTAGGACCCCGCAACACTGTGGCAAGACTCCCGCATCCGGACTGCCTTAATAGCCGTCTCATTCATTTGCAAACAGTTGTCCCTGGGATGCCTTGCCTGAGTCACAGAATCGGCACAACTAATTGCTCCAGCCAACTGCTCATAGTTAACAGCAATTCCCCGATTAAGGTTTTCAATCAAGGCCACTACACATAGCTCACAAAAATCAAATAACCACATCATATACTGTATCAGTTAGTACCATACAAAGCAATAACTTCCAATCATGCAGTGTGAGTGTATAAGGTTCTGCCATCACTTCAAGAAGGAACATAGCAAATGTATTATGAATCCTCCCTTCCCGCACTGCTTTGCTTAACTCTTTAACAGCCTTGTATTGCACAGGCTGCCACTCTGCAGGTTGATTTGTCTGACAAAATACTAAACATGCCATAGCGACTCCCAAATCCCATCACTTAAGTGTTTCCCACTTGCATTCCTGCCACCAGTCCCTCAGACTCCCTTTCACCCTCCCCAAAAATACAATCAATGCATCAGGAGAGACAAGGGGGTGGGGGAAAGGTCTAGCTCCTTTTCCAGATCTATAGGACCTGGATCAAAAGGTTTATCAGTGTCAATGGAATCATTGTCCGAGTTGCCCTGTTCCCGTGCTTGGTCCTGTGTTGTAAGGGTCGCTGCAATCAGTGACAGAAGCTTTGGGGGCAGAGGAGGTGTGGACGGAATCGCCATCGCTGACTGTGTCTTGAGAAGAGTCGTGCTGTCGGTGGAATTTACAGCTTCCTCTGGTTTAGCACCGTTAGTAGAATTAGTCCACACTTGGCAAAGAGTAGTCAGAATTTGCCACCAAGATGCTAAATGCATTCCCGACACGGAGTTCCCCTCCGCGGCAGCATCATACAATTGGCTGCTGTATGTGCACACTTTCATTCTTTCAAAGTCTCTAAAGTTTCTTGGCTGCTCACCTGTCTCGATGAGTACAGGTGTTATCCTCGGGGTTTAGGTTGTCCGCCTGGTCCAGACAGCAAGACGATCGTTCAGCCAAGCCGTCTCCTCCGGAACGCAGCCCTCTTCCACGAGCTGTCTTTTTTCCGTCCGTATTCTTCCAAGGCTTCGGAACACCACCATAGGGGTCACCATTTGAGGAGACTGAGGCACGGACTCACGGATCTGACTAGAAGACCCTTCATGACTCCATATACGTCTCTTTCTGGGGACGAAGCCTGATTCCCCATTACGGATTTCCCACAGCTCACCTCTCAACTCCGGAGGGATTTCAGGCCGGCTCCTGCTTCCTTTCAGCAGATCAGTCAAAGTTCTGCGGGATTCGCTGCATGTCGCTCAGATAGGCGATTCGAGAGCCCTTCACGTCAGATCCTTAAACGCATCACGTCGGGGTCACCAATTTGCGGCGAATGAAGAGACGGGACGCAGCTTGATGCAAGCAAATGTCAATTTATTGTACAGAAGCACGAGGTTTTATAGACTTTCAGAAGCTGCGCGTTTTAAACAGATTGGTTCTTGAAGCTAAGCCTTGCATACTAGGCAATCCCCGATTGGTGGTTAACTACCATCAATTAACTGCAAGGTGTTACCTTTCCTTGGCGCCATCCTTGGCGCCATCCGTCTCCCACCCCCCTGTGCTCTGTAAACATGCCTCATCATGTTAATTGTTGTCTAGACAAGCTCGAGCTCATCCCCCTCAGCTAACTGATTGCCGCGCATGGTCCTAGTTTGCAGCCCGCTCCTGCACTGAACGAAGATTTCACAGAGAACGTGATGAATGCCTTTGCTTGCAAGTCGAGCTCCATCGTGACCTCTCTGACGTGCAAGAAACCAACAAGAGCTTGTCTCTGCAGCTGTGTAAAGCTAAAAGCAAAGCTAATAGGCTAGAAAATGAGCTTCACCAGTTGAAGCAAATGCTCAGAGAAAAAGCTTTGCTTTTAGAAATGGCAAAAAAGAATTAAGTCAAGGCCAGGGTCGGGCAAAGGAATGTGATCATGCTCGACAACTTGAGAAAGATCCAGTAAGCAAACTTGTAATAAAACAAGAGTCCTTGCAGGAGCGATTGGCCCAGCTCCAGGGTGAAAACCTTTTTACTCCATCAGCAATGGGAAGAGATGCAGAACAAGAGGATCATGAAAGAAAAAATGGTGGATTATGTGCAGCACTGTTTTAATGACATTTTCAGCAAACTTAGAGCTGATACAGAAAAGCAAGTTTATCTAATAGAAGAGCGAAACAAGGATTTAAATGCCAAGTGTACTGATTTAAGGGAACAAGTCTTTAAATATGAGACTGACGTAGTAGAAAGACAGGTAAAGTATATGCGTAGAAAGAACAATTTAAAGTTTGTCCATTCTTGAAATTAGTTTGTTCCTACAATATATCCGGTGTAAGTTATATGCATGGGACCAAAGAATACTGATTTGTTCTGGTTTGTTATGTTTCTCTCGGAATTGCGGAAAGTTTTGGCAACGGGGATATTAGTCCTCAGATCTAAGCAGAGAACAGAAAAAAGGTATCCAAGTCTAAGCTTTGATCAAGAAAGGTGATTCTTCTCTAGAACTTTTTTTCATCTATTTTCCTTAGTCCATGTTATGCCCTATAGAATAGTCTTAAGTATTTGATGGTTTTGATGTAAGTATTGCACTGATGACATGAATGAGAGTGGTATAAAAGGAGGAACCATCCAATACACGAGGGCTGAGAAATGAAGGTACAGAGAAGTGAAGTGGTTGGGGATAGATTTATATGAAGCTTCTATAGAGGGGAAAAAATAGGTTCTCTGTAAGCTGCTATCAAGATTGAAGAGTATTAGTAATGTCCAGCTGTTGATTTCTGTGTGTGTTTTGAGGGTTCTGAGGGGCCTGCCTGTTCCTCAAAGTTCATGTCAGACGGTGACCTTAAGCTTTCTCTTTTATGATGTGTAGCCACACTCCAGCAGTACTGTCAATCATTGTAAACTGTGACTTGCTTTGTATTCTTACTACCAAAATAATGGGTTCCTTTTGAAGATCATGTGAGAGAGTGTGTGTGTGTATATGTATATAGCTATACATATATATGAGCTGTGCAGATTTTTGTAAACCTAATCTATCAGTACTTCTAAAACGAGCTGAGTAAGAAGACTACAAGAGGATGTGATTCAGCATACCCTTAAAGTGTATCTCAAAGGAGCTTTCAGATATTTGTATTCATTTAATTGTATTTGTATAGTGAAGAAACAGAAGAAAGAACAATCTAACACAAAGTCCTGCCTTCAGTCACCAGAGTAATATTTGCAGTCAGACTGTGGCTCTTAGATCACAACAGATTTCTTTGGGTTTTGTTAGGAAAAAAATACCTGATGGCAGTGTGTTCCTGTGTATTGTTCAAGGAAGAACAATACTTGAGCCTTTTTTATGTGTTAGGAAACAGAAATCCTCATGAACAGCTGCTGATAGTCAAAGGTTCTCAGCTGAGAAAGATGACGAGAGGTCATCATCTGCGCAGATGCCTGCTGCTGGCAGGCAAAATTTCATACTTTTGGGTTCAATCTAGACAGGTCTAATTGTATAATAAAATAAGTTAAAGGCGTATTTCATGTTCTTAGAACTTTCTTCATGCTCATTTTACTGTTTCGTTAGGGCATGCTTGGACAACTGCAGCAGGAGCTTGCTGATGCACCTAAAAAGCAATCTATGCCAGAAGCTTCACTTGAAGTTACTACACGCTACCACAGTGACCTGGAGAGAGACAAGCTGCGCTTGCAAAAGGAGTTGGAAAGAAAGTTGAAAACTAAGGTACTTAATGTCTGTAACTATATGAATAAATCTGAGTGTAGCTGTTGAAAGTAGGAGCGAATGTTGTCCTTTTGCACCACCTTTTGCAGTGTTCTTACGAAAACTGAAGTATAGAGGGAACCAGAGGAGCTTTGCAGGAAAGCTGTAGGGTGATTTTGTGTGTGTGTGCATGTCATCTTATCCCCCAAAGTTGTAACCTCATCCTGTCGCTTCTAGAGTATTCCTTCTTCCCACCAGCTCCAGCTGCTGTTCTTGGTTATGGTTCCTAAGGTGTGTTTTACACTCCACATCAACCTTGGCCATAGGTCTTGGATGGGTGGAGGAGAGCTTAGGCCTGTTTCTGTGTAAGTTACTGCATTGTCCTGCGCTCTTGTCTTTTCCGGCCACCTTACTTTTTCTTCTGCCACTGTTGCTTTCACAGACGCAGAAGCAGAACATGCTGGCTCTGACATCCAAGGACTTGCACAGCACGTGGGAGGAGCACTTGAAGTCAAGATCCCACCTTGAAGAGCGCGTTGCTCAGCTGGACGAGGAGAAGGCTGAACTGTTGCAACAGGTGAGCCCAGAAAATTCTCCAGGCACCGGGCCAATACCCAGGAGAACCACATGCACCTTCTGGTCAGGTTCTTACATATCATTGCTTTCTGTTATCCTTGCCATTCAGGCTGCGAGTACCTTATCGTTTGGGGGTCACGGAGGAAGCAAATAAAAGCTAGATGGGTATCTTTGTGTAAGTTCTGGAGTGGCTCTGTTGGGAAGAGTTCCCAGTGTGGTTTGCTATCAGTTGAGCACATCGAGCAAGGCCACAGTTCCCAGTTCTTCCTTGGATTTTGTGTGGTCATCTTCTGACCCCTTGGTTTCTAGGCGGGTTTATGTTTCCAGTGCGTGTATGGAGGAGCTGCTGTATGTTTTCAGCGTAGCGGGAGCTTAAAAGCCTTGCAGAAAAACATACTGAAGGAATGCTGGGTAAATGAACGAGTGCTTGGGAAACAAGCAGCGCCTGCCAGTTGCCAAGGGGCAGCCTTCCCCTTTTCTCCTTTTCTGTAGAGGGAAAATGGAAGAACAAAGTCAAAACAGCTGCCAGCTCTCCTCTGGTGTGGCTGAGAAAACACCAAGAGGAGGAAAACCAGCATGTGGCTAAGTAAATGCCCACACAGAAGAGGTGGAGGTAATGGCCGAGGGGAATAAAATGTTGAAGAACTCCAAAAGATCAGGTTCCTCCACAAGCCCCTGCCTGCTGGTTGGTGGAAGATCCCATGAAAGCTTTGGATGGATCGATGTTCTCCCATGAAGTGCATACCTACGTAATCCCTACTATGAGCAGAGGCACTGCCAAAAGTGTTCTCCAGCATCTTTTCCACCTGTTATGTCTAGAAGAGGATGGCCTTTGCTTCAGGCGAGGGCATCTGTTTCTGTAGTTACATATTGGTCTGTTTGCTGTGAAACCTGAAGGGATGGATGGAATAGCCTCAGGAATTCCGTCCCATGGCATTCTGTGGAACGTGGCTAACGGATAGAGATGTCCAGCAGCTTCTCTGTGGAGAGCGCTAGATGCACAGACTGTACGTAGGTATTTTTCCTGTGCTCTGTGTGCGTGATACATCTTTCTTTTCTCTTTTGAAAGTGCGAGAGTGAAAGAAAGGAAGTGAAGAAGCTGGTAGAGTTGAAACGCCCAGTTGAACTACGTCTGGCCCAAGAAATGAAAAGAAACCTCGATCTGCAGAAAGACTGTAAGAGGTACGGCTTTTTAGCGTGGTGAAGAGGTATCCCTGCGTAGGAGTCATGTTTTATTAAACTTTAGTGTAAAAATAGGTGTACCTAACTGTGAGCAGATGCCAGCCTCGTGTTAGTTCTTGCAAGGTACTTCTGTACACCAGCCCCTGGTTTTCAATAGCTGCCAAAACAACTGCAGATGCAGGTTGCCCTGCAGTTCTCCTGGGAAAAAGGGAGTCTTTCATTCCTCTTTTCAGGTGAAATCTGGACTCTCCAAGTGTATGTGGCACAGGAATACTGTTTTTTCCTGGTAATTCCTGGTGTGTCAAGTACATTAAAGATGAAGCAAGCTGCGTCTGTGCTGTTTACATGAGAGTATGTGAAAAAGTCCAGTTCTGTTCCTTTGCTTCATTGTTTTCATGACTAGTTTGCTGTGCAGGTTGAAGAGGCTGCTGAGCAGAGCTACGAAGGAGCTAAGGGTGTATGAGGCGAGAGGGGGACTGTCCCAGCTGAATTTGCAGGGAGAAGCGAAGAACAGGTATTCTGAAATGGTCAATGAAATTGGCAGATTAAGAACAAAGGTGAGCTTTATTTTGTTTGGGTTATTGTGGTGGTTTTTCTTTTGTAACCTTTGTTCTTTCTTTATACTTCTTTTCATGTTGTTGATTTTGACTACTTTTTTCTTGGCTGTATTTCTGAAATTATTTGGCTGGTTTTTGATGTTCCTTCTATGGTCACAGTAGTAGGCGACTGTAATACTGATGTAGCTCTTAGGGGTAAAGATGGAAGTGTTACGTACACAGCAGTATCTGCGAGGGCGCATCAGGGGTAGGCTGTCCTGCAGAGGAAGGGCAAAGCAAGAGCCACAGCAAGGCTGGCAGGGTCTGTGACCACACAGGCCAGGGATCAGCCCCACAGGCCCTCACCAAGAAGAGCAGAAGAGTTCTGGGGACAGTTCTGGGGACAGTGAGCAGAGTCCTCCAAGAGTGCAGATCACCAGGCCGGTCCATAGGGATGGGCAGGTCTGCAGTCCTACTGGGACGTCACGTCCATGGGTGAGGGCCAGGGCTGAGAGCAGTGAAGGCCCAGCACAGGCCTGGCTGCAGCTTGAGGCCGTGGCAGCATCGTCGGGCTCCGACGGATGCATTCCCTCTCGGAAGAGAGGGGAGTAACGCCACCATCACTCGGAACAACTCTGTGCAGTTGGCCTTGCCCAAGGTCACCCCCTGAAGCCTGTCTCAGGCATGAGTTGAGCAGGAGGCAGGTGGGGGTTTGCTTTTCGGAATGGTGTCTTTGCTTCCCAGGGCACGATGCAGTGTGAGGTGATGCGGAAAAAACCCTGTAACTTGTTGCTTACTAGTAGCTGACTCAGTCCGTCTTTCCCTTGTCATGGAGACCCACAAATGCTTTTGAGGTTGCTCTGGCTGTTCGGTAGCGTGGAACCTTTTAGCTGCTTCTCCGCTCATTACTGAGATAGCTGTGTTTCAAAGTTATGCTCCTTTTTAGAAGATATTATTGTAGAACGAGTCAACTGCCTTGAGAGTGGCTCATTTGTAGTTCACAGGTTAGCAGCATATTTGTGTTCCTGTTGGAAGAGTTATTTTGAATGACAGGGAATGGAATTACGTTTGGGCAATTTTAAATAAGTGTAAAGTTTCTACGTATTTTAGAGACTTTCAAGTGTTGACTCTGGTGGTTTCCCCCTCTTTTTTAAAAATAAAAGATGGTGGGATATCATGTTTTATGGTTAATAGGTATAGACGATGGATGTTTCTGGAGGGGGAAAGAAGGGGATAGAGCTGTAGTTGACCATTGGGACCTATGGGAACTCTGATATTTCCTGGAAATCTTTTGAAAACAAACTGTAGCTTTGACCTAAAGAGACTGTCTTCTGCCACCAGTGCTGTAAAAGCGGTGTTCTGAACTACTACTTCCAGATCTGTTAGCGTAATGGAAGGAAAGGGTATCCGTTTCTTGTCTTGTCAGTTCTGTGACGAAGCTTTGACCGTGTGACAGCATGTGACAGTTCCTCTGAAGCATGATACATGGGTTTTTTTCTGATGAAACCAGAATGTGGCTGTGATGTAACTGGGTATGGGTGTGTTTGATTTCCTATGATCGTATGAACATCTCGCAGAAGAATAGCCCTAGTGCTTTTCAGCCTAGCCCTGCGGGTGTAATGCCGCTGGTTTGGTACCTCTTGGTCTGTGACCCACTGCAGAACTGAGGAAGGATGGGAACCTGAGGAATGCTGTCAGAAATGATGTGAAAGCTGTTCTTGTTTTAAAAGAAGAGCCTGGTTTCGCTTTTGTTTTAACACTGAATCAGCAGATGGTAAATAAATAGTCTTGATGGCCAACTCCTGTACCAATTTTCACAGATTTGACTAATTTTAGATCTCTGTGAGTTCCCTGTTTTTTTCCCCTTTCCTGTCTACAGGTTGATGAACTTTCCCAGCAGCTGGAGATAGTCTAAAAAAGGCATGCAGCTAGAAGCACAAAATCATGATTTGCGAGAGTTGTCCACCATGCGTGGGAGCCATGAAAAACTGGAAAAGAGCAAAAGCCAGCTGAAAGAAGAGGTGGCTAACCTCAAACACCATATGGAGACTAACACGGTGGATCGCAGCCAAATAGAACAATACAAAAGAGGTGGAAGAGTGAGCTGAACAAGAAATAAGACAAAAACTGCAAGAAGTCAATCTGATTTTGCAGGTAAGTTAATTTCTTATGTGTGTCTGTTACAGACTTCTGTTTTGGTTGTCATTTTTAGGGGTGGTGGTGGTGCCTGATTGCATGTGTTACGCTGTACTTCTGTTTTTCCTGAAGGGCAGTGGGAGAAGGGAATATGGTTGGGCAAGATGCTTTCATGTGCGTGCAGTGTGCCTGCAGGCCCTGAATCAAAAACTTGCCAAGGTAGATTTTCATTTTGCAGTTCTTGGAGGGGTATCACTGTCCACTGGTCTGTTCTCATTGTTTATCCTTGAATGGGTATTGCAACTTAGAGTTGTCACAGCCAGGCATACACATCTTCCTTAGTCATTGCACAAGGGGCAACGCTCAGAAAAGAAGTCACCAAAGCTGCAGGGTGGGGGCTGGGGGTGCCGCATCTCCATAATTTCTTTGAGGAATGCTATGCCCTGTCCTACAGAGATAGCGTTCTTCCATCAGTAGCTTTGATGAGTAATAGTGCTAAGATGGGGGTTCTTTCTGAATGAAAAGAATCATTTGGTGTGGTAGTTCCAGGGTTCTGCCCTGGTCGCTGATGGCAGTGAGGAGGCACAGTTGCCTCGCTGAATAGAGCTGGGCCCTTGAAATTGGGTGCACGCAATTGACTGGCGAGGAGAGTTCTCTTTTTCTTTGCGGTGGTTGAAAGTGTGTATCTACTTCAGATGCAGGCAGCCTCCCAGGACAGATTAGAACAAATCAGAGCCAGTCGTCATGCTTTGCTGACAAACCAGCTAGAACACAGAATTGGAGACCTCGAACGTGAATTGGACAGGATAAAAAATACCCAACGAGACAGTATTTTTCAAAAAGAATCCGCACAGGCAGAAGCGGAAAAGTACAAAGACCTGTACCTGGAGGAAGTTAAAAATGGAAGATGCCTAGGAAATAAACTAGAAGGGTAAGTCCATGCATTTTTGGGATGATAATAAGATACTACTTCTTCCTCAAGCAGTTTTCTTCGTTAAATACCTTTTCTACATCTGGTCAGCATTATGCGTAAGATAGCATATTTGTGATGAAAGTACCTTAAGGCTCCCCCCTGTTCATTGGAACTATCTTCATTTCTCTTCAGTGTTCCAGCAGTAACACCACCGATCATGGGCGTTAATAGGATATTTTTGAAGTGGAGTTTGTTTTAACCGGCAGCCTTTTTGCCAGTCTCTAATCTCCTCTTCTTACTCTAAGTATGGCAGAAAAGATAATGTCGTGTCCTTTACTGCTTGAATAAGGATAGGCCCTTCAGAGAGTGGCATTTGATGCTGCGAAGCAGCAACAAAAATCTTTTGGCTTCCATTTTAGCCGCATGTCATAGGTTTCAGCTTTCTTTGGGAAAGGAAGGGTAGCCCAGAGTTCTTATGCAGGTGATGTACCTTTCAGGAAGAGCTATGTAAACACACGGTGTGCACAGACTGCTTTGAGGCCTTAATGCTGAGAAGTCCAAAGTATTGGTTAACTCTTGCTGCTTCTTGCAGGTAGTGTGGCTACCTAGAACTAGGCTCTTCAAAAAACCTCAGATCAAATTATGGACGGTTTTTTTGGACTCTCTTAATCCCTTCCACTTTCAGAAGTCAAATAATAGTCAAAGACCTGGAGGGTAGCTTTGCGGAAGTGTTATTACCAAAGATAATTCTTTGTATGCTTCTGAATGTTTCAGAGCTAATGAGAGACTAGCAGAAGCCAACGCTAAGCTCCTTCGGGAGTGCCATAGAAGCAAACCTTTAATTGCAAGCAGCGCTGTCAGTGGTCCAGTTCTGTATTCAACTGAACTGGGACATATTAGCAACAATCTGGCACTGAATAGAAGTCTAAATCTAGGAGGAAGCTTCCTAACCCCACCCGTGAATACGTTACCATCAAGAAACAGAGTTGAAGCCTATGTGGCTAAGGTAAGCGTTTTTAAATACTGTTCTCAACTAGTGTTGAAGAGTATCTGTAAGCAAGGTTGTGCTTTTCAGTCTAAAGTTAGAATCCATTTCTAGTTCCAAACCATATGCTCTAATATGCTAAACCAATTTGCTCATCAAAACAGTACACAACTAGGTAGTAGAAACGAAGACTTTTGGTCATCAGGGTTATACAAATTTCCAGAAGTGCTCAAAGACCAAAAAATACTGAGTTCTAAATGATGAATTGCGTAACAGGTTTTTTTTTGCAAGTTCTCTTTTGCAAGAGAAACTGTGATGAAGAATACTGTGGCATAGGAAGCTCCCAAATAAGCTCTTCAGTAAAATTTAATGCGGATGCCCCATCCCTGGCAGTGCTCAAGGCCAGGCTGGGTGGGGCTTGGAGCAACCCGGTCTAGTGGAAGGTGTCCTTGCCCATGGCAGGGGGGGTGGAACTGGATGATCTTTAAGGTCCCTTCCAACCCAAGCCATTCTGTGGATGACCTTTTTTAAAACAGCTAACTTTATGATGAGTGCAAAATCCCATCAGACATCTTTCTTTGAGACACCTTTTCCTCCTTCACTGATGTTCATGCTAGCAGTTTCTTCACCGGAACTTGTTTTAGTACAATACCAACAAAGGGATGCTTCAAAAATAGGATGGTATTGATGTGTGGAAAGCAGACTCCACAATCAGTAAGATTGTAAAGTAGGTATGTTTATTCAGCGCTGCGCAGCACGGGGGGTAGTCCCGCCAAAACCGTGCGCGCCTGACATGAAAACTTGCTCTGTTTTTATAAGGCATCTCATTACATATTCATAATGTGTTGCAATACGCCTATACATATGCATTACCTATCCCCGCTTCGTATTAAAATTAGTTCTGCGAGCCATTTCCGTATTTTTTTCTCGACTGAGTTTGCGCAGTGTCCCCTGGTGGTGGTCGTCAGGGGTCCTGAGGATGAAGGCAGGTGAGTCTTGCTAGTTACCCCCACATCTGGCGCAGGCTCAGTAGCGTCCTGGTTTTTGTCCAAACCGCAGAACCAGCTTTGGCTTGTTCTTGCAAGGTTGTAATTGTTCTTTTGACTTATATGGTCATAAAGCTGGACTTACATGGTCATAAGGCTCTTTACTCCCGTATACCTTATCACAACACCCAAGCAAACCATGTAAGATCTGGCAAACAGCTAAGCAGACTATTATTACCCTAAACAGCTAAGCAGACTATCGTAATCGTTAAACTTTACCCTATCTCTCAACCCCCCTCTCTCTCAGTAGTGAATGTTAGTTATTTTTTTCATAGTATTTGTGTTTGTGTCACTTTTCTAATTATTCAGATTTTCTCTGGAAAGGAGGAGACCAGCATTTCAGACATAGAGCCCAGGGAAAAGAAAAGAACAAACCAAAATCCAAGGTCCATTCTCAACTGCCCCCTCAGGTTTTCTTTTTATGTTAGTGAAAAGTTGTAATCATTAATAATTTTGTAAAGTGTCTAGTTCCAGTGAAAGCTTGACTTGCATGTGCTTCTCATAACAAAATAATGGTTTACCTTTTTTGCATAGTTGAGAAGCATGTAACCTTCCAAAACCTTTCTTAAAAGTACTTCCTTGCCTGGCTTTGAGTCTTGTTTTCAGAGTTGTAAGTAAAAAAATGCAGTGTTTAATTTTGGTGTGAAATACCACTACTTTACATTTAGATACTGCAAAAAAAAAAAAAAAAAAAAAGTTAGGGCATGAACATTATTCTTATCAGGGAGACTGCTTTATGAAGTGCGGCAAACCAAAACGAATGCATATGAGCCAGTGGGTGGTGTATTTGTGTGGATGCCCAGTGCTATGCTTGCTTGATTTTATGTCTGAATCGCTACTGAAATAAATATGTTGTAGCATAAAATGTTGAATGAATGCCGAGGTAATGTTTTGAAAACAAGGGAATCCATTGTTTTGAAATAAAACTGGAATAACATATTTAAAAGTTCATTTCTACTCTGACTGCTATACAGACTCAATCAGCAAAGTGTGGCTGGTGACTTTAAGCATAGCATGCTTTTCTTTTCAGATGCAAAACAGGACTGCTAAAGCCTCTCTCATATTTAAAACTCCTCAAACCAAACTATCATTTTAATGACTTCATTTAATTATTTTGTTCAAAAAGTATGTTACACTATTCCGAAGAACTGTTGTCAGGAAAGCATATTGTATTCTCTTGCTGTCTTGCATACTCAAAGTTAATGTCATTCTTTTGTACTTTAGTTGTTTGACATTTCAGTTGTTTTAGTAACTTATTTACCAGTAAACTTTCTGTCTTTATTTTGAAGTTTACAAGGAGTGTGTTTTCTTTTGAGACTGCCAAAGCCAAATGCAGGAAACACAGACATTTCCATATATTTGAAAAGAATGTTCTGAGGTGCAGATTTCGTAAGCCACCCCTGCCTCTTCCCACCCCAAAAAAGTCCTGGAAAAAGTTTGTACTGACAAGTGTTCTGCGAAGAAAAAGGGTGCTTTCCATCCTAGGTGAATGTTGTTTCAGGGCTTGCCTTTGCTCACAAGAGACTGCAAAGCTACAGTCGTGGCAAGCAAGAACGCCTTTGGCTCACTGTGACCTGCAATGATGTTTTAAAGCGTGGGATGGTCAGGATAAGCGAAGTGGAAGGCTGTGACAATCCCTGCAGTGCTACTGTACATACCGCATACTGTATGTGCTTGCACACGTGTGTGTTGTTTTGCAGAACAGGGATAGGGAAACGGTAGGATTTTGTTGCCATCCCTGTTTGAAAGTAAAGCCCCCAACACAAAAGAAGCAAGCTGCCTTTAGACTGCATTTACAGCTCTTGGTGACTGCAGGTGTGTGTAAATATTAGAGAACAGCAGGGTCTTGCATTCCCAGAGCCACTTGAGCAGTGCCGTGAAGACAAGTGTCCTTACTGGTATTGCAGTCATACTCCCAAGCTCTCCTGCTGTTTCCAACCTGTGCGCACAGCCGTGAAAAAACCGGACTGACATTTACAGCACAGCAGGGAGACTCTTGAGTAGGGAATGTTAAAGACTCCGCTACCTATGTTTCAAAGTGGCCACTATACATGATAAATCTTCACAGGAGAACTAGTCGGCACTTCAGCTGATGGTGTCATGAGGCTATTGATAACGAAGCACAGAATGCTTCTTTTAGTGCTTGAACGCTTTGCAGACATTGTTTCTATTTTTTTTTCCTTAATCTAAAATATCTGGCGAGAGAATCAAATTCAGGATGGGTATAAGATATTTTTTAGATGGTGCTGCTTTGCTAATTTTTACAGGAATAAGTTAATACAAAATATTAACGTAATTCCCGATGTCTGTTACAGCTAGCATTAAGAAGGGTCAGTTGCTTTCCTGAGTAGTTTGACAGACTTTACTCACTGTTTTATCCTAGTGAGCTGCCAGATTTGGGATGCCATAATAAGAGTAATGCAATTAGGTTTTCTGCACGTTGTCTGGTTGACTTCTTAGTTAAGAGTTTCTTTCCCTTTGGGAATAAGACTAGACAGCCTGTCATTTGCTATTACTAATTCTGCTTAAGATTATCACTGGAGCTTTTTTTGTAATTAGCTATCTTAGTTGGCTCTTAAATTTTAATAGCCAATTGAAGCTACATTTTAGCCAAGTTCCATACCTAAATTGCATTCAGTCCATTAACAAAGTTGGTTAAAAGGCTCTTAAAAGAAAAGCCAATAGATGGTGGTTAGCACTTCCATGTTTGCAGCAGTAGCAGTACCAGCCTCCAATGAACATTCTCAAGAAATGGCACTTCCTTCTAGCAAAGGAAGAGAACAAAGAATGACCGAAATTTGTTTTGGGAACAAAGGCTGATTATGCAGAATACTTGTAGAAAAAAAGTAAAATTGAAGTGCGTCTTTTCTGGAAGAAGGTGGGGGAGATGCAGAAGGGAGAAATGAATGGTTGTGCTCAGACTTGACAGGTTCTGGAAAAGCCAAATAAATGAAGTTATGTTTTTCTCCATTTCAGCTGATCAAAATTATTAGCAAAACCATCTGAAGCACCTTGTGGTGGAATCGTCACCTTGCTGAGTTTAGTTTGTAAAACATCCTGCCAGACATTAAAAAAACTGTAAGCATGCCAGCACATAGGCTCAGAGCACCGCTTCTCTAGTTGATAGACCCTATAATTTTCTTTTATACTGAAGACCATGGCTGGATACCTCAGCCTCCCAAATAATTTAATGTAACATCAGTCTGAATTTTTATCCCTAATAACACTTGTTTAAATTAGATTTTTCTCCTTTTTTCTTTCTTTAAGGTGTAGACAGGAGATTAACAGCCTTTGGATCATCCCGTGACAAATAATGGCTTTCTCAGACTTTTCTGCTTTTTAAAAAATAAATAAATCTTTACTGCTGTGAAGACATCAAATATTAATACTGCTACAGTTTTAATACAGAGTCTACTAGTTGCTGATGAGTTGTTTCAAGGATGGTTTGCAATGCCCTGTATGTGTGACGATAGGTAAGTATCAGTGGCTTCATTGCAGGAGGTGTGAGGCAAACCCCAGATTATGTCTGAATAATCAGTGTGTGTGTGTATCTATCTATCTATCTATCTATCTATCTATCTATCTATCTATCTATCTATCTATCTATCTGCTTTTACCAGCATATATAGTGGGACATCTAAATTAGAGTTTCCAGAGTGCACCACTTCTATTGTTCAATAAGACTTAGAGCTGGAGCTCTTTGAACATGAGTTGGATCCTGTTGCTTGTAGCTGACCTGCAGAATCAAACCGACTGGAAATGCTCTGTGGCAGTAAGTGCCGGTTCCTTCATCTCTCTTGCTGTTCTGGGGGTGCTGGGCTCTCTGTGACGATGCAGTACTCAAAGGGGGAAGGAATCTTATCTGTCTGAAGGTTGATTTTCACGATGTCCTTTCTCACAGGTAGGGAGAAAGCAGATGTGGTGGGATCAACTTCTTTGGAAATTCCTAGAGTCCTAGTTGATCTCATGGATAGCTTTATGCAACCGCATGCTAACTCACATGCATTTCAGTTTTCTTCCCCCATATTTTCAAGACTGAGCAGCTGAAGATTTAGAAAGGTGATTCTATGAATTCTTGCTTCATTTTAGGCCTTCTTTATCTCTATAGATGATACCTCTATAGCAACAGTTTTGGGGTTTTGCGTGTTTTGTTGTTTGGGTTTTTTTTTCCTTTTCTCCTGAAGTGATGCATAAAAAAAAGGGAATATACTATTTCTGTGAACAGTTTTGCCTGGATGCAGAGTAAGCCGGACAGCTTAGAAAAATGCAGCAGCTCTAATTGGATGCTACAGACTAGTTTTTCTCTGCACTGATGGGCCATGTTTTTAAACATGAAGTCAACCAGCAGTATTGCACTTGTACTTCTTTCTAGTTGTCTGTGTTTCATTTTATCTCAATCCAAACCTGTCTTCTTTCAGACTAGAGCATATCCTGCTCATATAGGCTTTCATGCCAGATTTTAATGCCCTTGCATCTAGGTCTACTGCATACAAATAACTGAAGCATTTTCAAATGGACCTCAAGTTCCACAACTGCCTAAGCTGCTGACAAGTGAATCCTGACAGCTTTTTCTCCATCATTGTGAATGCTGCAACAAGCCAAAATTGAGGTTTTGCATTTTCTCAGGGATATCCCAAACAGTAAAAGAGTTGTGGAGGAACTGTTATTTGATGGGAGAAAGATTGCCTCCCGTATTTCTGCCCCTTGTGTTGGAAGGTCAGCTTTCCAACCCTGCAGACCTTAGCTGCTGTGATGGGTTTTCATAAGTATACTCAAAAGAAAAGTGACAAGAGCACAGTGAGACAGCTGTGAAGTGTAGTAGAAGTGAAAAGAAAATAGACGTTTATGAACTTTCCTGAACTAATTCCTTTTGCCAAACCACTCCAGACAGGAAGAAGCTGGCACAGTGGTAATCTGCATCTGCAGCTCCTGAGAGAAGGAAAATGCTGCTTTGGCAAATGGAGCAAGAAACCTAGAAAATTAAGGATTAATATGTCCATTTATAGAGAAGCAGTGAGAACACAGTAAGATGAAATACAACCAAGGAGGATGCATTTAGAAGACAAAAGAGCCCTGGAAGGGAAGGTACTTAGCTTTGTTCAGAATGCAAACTATAACATGCAGTTCTTGGAACTGGTGAGTTGCGCAGCTGAATGTTAAAAGAAATTAGTTCATACCACAAGAAATACACAATCTGTGCCTTGAAAACCTGAAGGTACTTTTCTTTTCTGCCAGGAGGGGAGTGGAACACTGGATCTACTTGAAAGTAAGTAACCCTCCAGCTAATTTTATCAATCTGCTGCTAAACTTCAACAAAAATAGTTTTATTAATAAACTGAATTCCTTTCTGAAAACAGATATATCTATACAAAATAAAAATGCCTTTATTCCTGCTTTCTCACTAATCTGTCATTATGGAATTGTTTCCTTTGGAATGGTGAAGGTGGATCTGCACTAGCACATGTGCAGTCCCTGACTCACTTCTAATAACGCTTGGTGATAGCCATAGTGACAGGTATAGAGCAAACGGCACCACATTCAGAAGACAATATGGTGCTGAAAATATCTGGACATGGTCTAACAACTAGTTCCTTTTGTCACCGCTGGAGCTGATGATCAGTAATTTGTAGGATTTGGGGGGGTTTAATCAGTGTTGTCAAACCTGGGATGAGGTGGAATTTAAAACTCTCTCTTATCCAGACCAAATGTTATCCAGACTTGATATACCACTTGAGAGACTGACAACATCTTTTGCCTCTGTTATCTTCATACATTAGCTGGTTCCATGTGCGGCAGTGAGTTACCTCACTGATTGCTTATTTCCTTTCCTCAGGTCAAAGCCCTCCTAAAAACAGCTTTGAAACTTGTCATCCATTTCTGGTGTAAGTGCAACACAAGGTTTTCTTTAAATCTGACCAGAATACTTTTTTCTCTGTGTGGAAACTAGTTTTGGGGGTGAATTCCATTGTTTATATGGAAAGCTTGAGTTTTCTGAGGTGGTAGTGCCCAAAATACCATTTGAAGCCGGTAAGAGCTGCAGTTATCCAGTATCACTGAAAATCAGGTTTATGTTCCTCTAAAAATATACCCCTTGCCTATTTTATTTTACTGCAAAGACAACTGCTGTTGCTGTGGCGTTGCCAGATGGAGCTGTACATAGACTTGGGGCAAGTGGGAATGTTGAGGGGGGCGTTTGGGAGGGCAGGGAGTCCCTGCTGGTAGCAGCACTTGCCCTGCCAGGGGACAGAGCAGGCTTTGGGAGGGGGTGCTGGGGAGTCCCTTGTATCGCTTCTCTGCAGGAGCAGCTGTGGCAGGGTTACCTGGATGATGACCTTAATGAGAGGAGGTTTCTTGTGGGGCCTGCATCCCCATGAGAGGCTGCACTTGAGATCTGACCTTTGTTTTCCTTTCACGCCGGGTGTTTCTGGGCCTTGAAATGCTGCTGTGGGCTCAGATGGACAGTTAAGGCAAGGAGGGATTAGCTCCCAGGGACAGGGATGTGTAGTAAGAGTTGGGCTCTCTCAAAACACAAACCAGCTTTGTGGGCCGAGACTAGCAGGACTAATGATGGGCATTTCTGGAGGGGTTTGCACCTTCAGAGCTCTTGGCAAATGTCAGCCAGTTTGCCTGCTGCCCTGCAACTGCTGCTCACTGGGAAGGAGAAATCCTGCTCTCCCAAGTGAATGCTCCTCCCCAGCTGCTTTTCAGCTGACTTTGCCAGCAAGGCTAGAACAAGGGCTGCCCTTCTGTGCAGGGACTGTGGGTAGCACAGAGATGCAGCCCAGCAAGCTTGACAGTGTGGAGGTGCTGGTCTGACCTCCCCAGGGCCCCCTCTCGAGTTCAGGGCAGGGAGGGACCAGTGCACCCACCGAGGCAGAAAAGCTTCTGAGCTGTGGAGAGGAGCAAAGCTGAGCCCAGGGACCGAAGCTGCTGTTACAGACTCCAGTGTCCTGCCTGAAGGGAAGGTTGCTGTCTGAGCTGCTGCCTGTGCTCGGGCAGGGAGGGCTTGCAAAGCAGCGAAGCAGGGAGCTGCGTTCTGTCAGCAGCTGGAGCCTTTCAGAGTCCGCCTGCAAAGCTGCCACTGCCCTTGCTGATGCAGAAGTGTTGCTCACGAGGTGGCTGCCTGACCAGTCTCGTTGCTGGGCTGGTTACCCAGACCTGCCCCTTGTGGAGATGCATCAGTTCTCCTTGCTGCCCAGCCGTTCCTTGTGAAGGCTCGGTGTAGCTAGCTTGGTTAATCCCAGATGTATCTTTCATGAGCTATCATTTGTAAAAGGAGTTCTCAGTGCTGGGGAGAGCAGCCAGGAAAGAAAAAGTTTCCAAAGAGGGCTGGAAATCTCTGTCTTCTAGTCCTAGGGAAATGAAACTGAAGCCATCTTCTGGTGTGCAGCCCAGCAAGTTCCTGTGAGCCTGTCTGGGAGAAATTAGCACCTAGTTAAAAAGGTGGGAGCGGCAGCCAGGGAGGAGGGTTACAAGAAGGCATCTGCCTTGAGGCTGTGCTAAAGGGAAACTGTAGGTACTTGTTTCTCAGCAGTTCAGCTGAGGGCTGCCTCTAGGAAGAAGGTCCTGGTGCCAGGGCATAATTGTCCTTGGCCTGTTCTTTTTTTTCTTTAGTGACAGAGGGTGCCGAGGGCTGAAGGTACCGGCTGGATGCTCAGTGCCCTTCCATTTCCCTCTGCAAGGGTTTTGGGTGGGTGAGAGAGGCAGGCAGCTGTGACCCGGCTGCAGATGTGCTGGGCACGTCAGCCCGCAGCAAATGTGGAGTCTGACACCTTGTGCCTCCTATGGGACAAGACCCTGCTTGTAAGCAGTTGCTGGAGAAAAGCTGGTGCATAATCAACTTCTACCTTAATTGTCCTGTGCAATGTCATCTGCATCTGGGTTCTATCCGCAGAGCTGAGATGCTGTTTTCGCTGCCTTTCAGGGCTGCTACAGGTGCGTGTTTTCAAGATCTGTTGGTCTAGCCAGCATGCTGTAAGGGTGCGGGTAACAAGGTTTGTCAGTAATGCTTCTTGTTCCTATCTTTGACCAGACTAACTTGGTATCATTTTCTACTAAGAAAGCTTATTCTGTGTGCTGCTCAAAATACTGGGCTGCTCAGGCATTAGAGAGAGGAGGGAGAAGCCTCTCCATAGTATTCGCAGCACTGTTGAATGGGAGCTGTTTGCTGGCCCTTGTGACTTTGTCTTTTCCCAAGGAAGTGTTGCTGGACTTGCCTGGTGGGTAGAAAAGCTGAGTCCCTGTGAGATCAAACAGCTTGCCTGGACCCTGGTAGAGCTGTAATTAGGTGAGTGCAAATTTGTCACCTTCAGTGTCATCCTTGGTCTGTCTTATGTGCTGCTTCTGGCATGGGGGGGGTGGGTGGGGCAGGGGGGGAATTATTTTTTTCTGTCTATAGGACAGAGGAAGGGGTGGTGGCTTGGTTAAGGCAGCTGGGAAGGTTTCTTCTTTGTGGCCTGGTTGCCCTGGGAGTCCACATGCTGCTTTGTAAGGGAAGGTTGCAAGGATGTCTTCCACCTTGAAAGGCAGGATGGTGGATACACACACCTTCTCTTCCGCTCCTGGTTATAGAACGTCACCTGGGTGTGCTGAAGCTTCCTAGAACACTTGAATACCTGAACTGCAGGCTGTGAGATTCCTGCAGGCTGTGCTGGGGCCCCCAGCTTGTGTGCTGGGACCTTGCTCCTGCGTTGGCTGGTGCCTGGAGGCAGAGACGTGCTGGAAAGGCTTTGGGCATCGTGGCTGTTTCAGCCAGCACCCACTCCTCGCTGCTTGCAGGAACTGGAGGGTTCCCAGGCACGGCACAGTCCTTGTGTGTTGTATTTCCCGATTGCAGGTTAATTCCTTCCTGACCGAAGGAGCCCTTATTTACCAAAATTTCATCTGCTCCTGCTGTTTATTGCCCCCTGAAATCCTCCTCCTCTCCTGCTGTCCTTGCTGTCCTTCCAAGAGCAGCCAGTTGTGTTCCTGCTGCGGTGAGGAGAGGGATGGAGTCAGGATGGGGTCAGCGGGGCTTCTTTTTGCATTTCCATCTGTTCTTTCTCTTCCCTTTTAATGAGATCAGGTGCCAGAGTGCACTGGGAAGACTTTCCAGTGTGAGAGGAAGGCACACAGGGCGTACTGGGGTCTTTGCTTTTGTCCTTGGCAGAGAGGCTGCTCGCATCCAGCCTGCACCATCTCGAGCTGCTCCTATAACGCACGTGGTGACGGGGAACACGCTCTGCAGTGAGCCTGACAGCTCCGGCTTGAGGGGGTCTGTCCTGCAACTCTGAGCCTCGATTGAAACTTGGAGCTGCTTGTGCTGATGGCTGCAGAGGTGCAAACCTGCCTGTTCCTGGACCCACTGGGGCGCCTGTCTCTTGATTGTGTTGTCCTTCTCTTTTTTTGTGATGTGGCTACTGCCTTGTCTTCTGAAATGCCAGCTGTTTCAGATGATAGCAGTGGCTTGACAGGTGCATTTTTTCAGGCCCCCGGTGCTCCCTACACAGACCTGTCAGCTTTTCTGATCGCCCCCTCTAATGAGTGGCTCCACTCCTTTGTGTTTTGGAGGGGCTTCCCCTCTGCTTTTGGGGCCATATGTTTATTACAGAGCTGGTCTCTGAGTAGGAAGGCTCTTCTCGAGGAGGATCTGCAGGGGCTGCTTTTGCTGCTGGCTCTTTGATTCATGAGAGCTCTTGGGACGTGTGAAGGGTGGGAAGAGGTTCAAAGGAAGAACCCGGGGAGCTCATTTCAGCAGTTCAGCTTCAACAGTCTCTATGTGGAAAATGAAAACCTGCCCTTGTGCTGCCACTGCCAAAATGTGGTGTGCTGGGAGTCAGCACGGAGACCTTGATCCCCTGAAAGCTGTAGAGTCTGACAGCGCCTCCGTGGCAGAGACCAGAGGCTCTTTTAAGGGATGCACTAGGTGCCCTGTTTAAAAATCAGAAAGCCCTGGCCCGGGTTCCAGCGCAGGGCAGCCTCTGCGTGGCTGCTCGTTAACAAAACTCTGTGTCTTTTTGGCAAAAGACTTTCTGCTACAAATGCAGTCAGATGTTTGTCTAAGCAAAAGGTAACCCAGCAGTCCCTTCCTGAGCAAACCGGCAATTGCTTTGGGATTTTGCTTGAGTTCAAAGTGTGCCTTTGTGGTTGTGTTGGGCCTGTGAAGGCAACTGCCCAGAGCAGGTGAGGCCACATCCAGCTTTGCTGTTATTTCCTTGGTGCCTGCTTCAGGTTAACTTCCTTGCACAGCAGCGGTGGCGCCTGCCGAGTGCCCCAGCACCTCTTAGCGCAGCCCTGTGTGCGGCAGGGAGCTGCGCCAGCTGGCCCGGCAGCAGCCAGGAGATGAGCTTGTCCCTTCAGCGCTTCACAAGTGACAAATAAAAGAAGCTACTCCTTTCACAGCACCGCTTCTGAGCACCCGATGGTGCTTTGTAGCCGCTGTGATGGCGCCAGGTGCTCCTGTGGGCTCGGGCTGAAACATGTGTCATGGGCTGGGATTGTCCCTTCCCTGTGTCCCACTGTGTTGTCTGGCTTTTCCCTCTCGCTTGCTTCAGATCACAGAAGCAGATGCTGGTGTTTGAAAGCGCCTTGCAGGAGAGGTTAGGATCGGCTGGGGCTGTGGATGACCAGCTTGCTGTGAAGCCGAGGAGAGCAGTCCTACTGCAAATGGAACTGCCAAGTGGTGCCAGGAGCTGCAGATGCCAACCCAGCTGTTGTGGACTGGGTTAAGGCTGTGTGGGTTTTTTCTTGGCCTGGAGAAGTTGGAGGAAGGACAGTATGTGGTGTTTAACGTGGTCTCTGGAGCCGACCATGGGAGGATCTTGCTGGGCCGTGGGTGCTTGGGTATTGCCATGGTTTTAAATGCACGTGATGCCAAGCAGTAGAGAGCTGCCATGTGCTTAGGCTCTGAAGGAGGTCGGGTATGTCGGGTGGAGGAGAGGAGGGGCTGGTGGTCCCCAGCCTGTGGTGCCCCGCAGTATGGGGCGGGATGGGAGATGCCCTGGCAGGACCCTGCTAGCTGAGGAGAAGAGCTGGGTGTGAGGGAGGAGGGACTTGCCCCTGCTCTGCATCTGTGACAGACCACTAAACCCTGCCTCTACAGCGTGGTGGTACTGCAGCATGGTTCTGTCCTCGGTGTCGTGGGGGCTTAGATGGCTCTTAGCTGCCAGAGGCAACAGGAGGCCAAGAGAGCTGGGGTTAAGGCAGCGTCAGCCCCAGGAACAACTACTTGACCGATCCTGTAACTGCATAGATATGGGTGTCCTTGACAGCTGTACCCTTTCTTGTCTAGGTTGAGATGTTGTGCCGATACCTTGCAGAGTCAGGTCTGAACCTCTATCTGGAATCTATCCGTCCTTCTGTGGCACTGTCTTCTGGCAGTCGCAGCCTTGGATACTGCCTTGTTGACTTCCACGTCAGAGATTCCCCTTGAACTGTGATTAACTTCTCGAGGCTTGTAGATTTTCTTCTGCATGTACACAAAGACAGCTGTCTGAATTAAAGGGTGTCATAGTATTAAGGAAAAAGAAAAGCTAGGAGGCATCACACTTGTTAGGGCCAAAGATTTTGTTTTGTTTTAAAAAGCAATGGGAGGAGAACAACTTACTCTTCAAGTAACTGCACAGTTAATGTCTCAAAACCGCAGGCATTTGAAATGCTGTCTTGATTCAGAGAAGAAGTAGAGAAGCAGTTCAGAGTTTGGAAGTGAGATGTAAACTCAACAAAGTGAGAAAACGAAATGGGTTCCCAGCATGGGTATAAAAAGGGGGACAGCAAACCCAGGGTTGTGCGTTCAGGTCTGTGCTACCAAAACCAAAATGAAATCGTTGTTCTCCCCTACAGTGTGGGACTGCATTGCTCAGAAGGTGGCAGGGGAAACACGGACAAAAGGAGCCACCTTGATTTTCCTTCTTTCTCATCAGGAAACAAATACGAAGCCTGTTCTGGCTCAAGAAGACTGAGCTGCCTATTTGGGACTTCATCAGGTGTCAGTGGGTAAGTGATCTGACTGCAGTTATTTGTTAGAGGATGTTTTGATAGCATCTAAAATGATTGAGTGTTGCAGTCAGTCCTTTCTTGAACCGAGCGCTGGAGTTCTTCCTCCATGGGTTAAAATGGGGGTAGTGAAGGCTCCTTCTGCACCCCCTCGTATAAGCTGCCTGTGGCAGCACTTCCCCCCTCTCCCTGGATCCTCACTGCAGCTCTTTGCCTTTGCTGCAGCTCTGTGTTCTCTGCAAGACACCAGGCGTGTCCAGTTATTCTGTGGGTTTGATGGCGTGGGTGCAGCAATGATGACGGGAAAGGTGCTTCTGATGTGCCTGTTTCAGACCCTGCGCAGGGGTTTTGGTTTTGGTGTTCAGAAGCTGGAGAGTGCCTGTGCTGTCAGGGTTGACCTCGGAGCCCGCAGCAGGGCTTCTGGGGGGTGCTGGCTGACGGTGCTCTGTGTCCTTCTAACGCTGCAGCAAAGGAGAGGTTAATAATGCAAGGTGCCTGCTCTTGCCCCTGGCTGTAGGCTCCTTTGTTTCTGCAGGAGGAGAAGAGCTATGTAAACAGTGTTTCCCCGGGGCTGGGGGGAAGGATTTTCAGCCTGGGTGGAGCAGCTCCCTGCATGAACGAAGTTCTCTGTGCCTCTAAAAGAGAGCAGGGCCACCAGCCTGGTTTGGTCAGACCCTGCTAGGAGGGAGCAGGGTGGCTCGCTTGTGTGCTGCGCTGTGCACGAGTGTGATCCCCTGTCTGCTTCCTTGGGACCAGCTGCAGCCTGTGCTGCTGGGCATGTGTCTGAGTCAGGAGCGCAGGCAGCCAGCTGGGAGCCAAGTGTGAATCGGGAGGGATGGCTCCCAGCTGAACTGAGTGGTGGCAGCTGGATGCTGTGAAGGAGAGCAGAGGTGAGCTGCTGGGGCAGGGGGGGTGTTGGCAGGGGAGGAGGGGCATGGTCCCTGAGGGAGCAGAGCTGGCTGCGTAGGACCCCAGGAACAGAACGGAGAGGGGGCAGTGATACAAACCCTGTACCCCCAAGTCCATGGTCGAGAGCATGGATGGTGCTGTGATTTTCAGCCTCTGGGCTCTTTCTGAAAGTGTGCGTCTCCCCCAGGGGAGGTGGCTAAGCCCTGTCCCGGGGAAGAAGCCTGGAAGAGACTTGGTTGTCCTTCCCCTTCCCTGTCTCAGCTCCGCCTGTGTGTCTGGGCGTCCAGCTCTGTGACAGGGGTGGTCTGCCTTACATTTCCATCTCCAGCATGGCGAAGCCCAGAACTGGGTCAGAAAGCGGTGGCTGCAGTCTGCTACATCCTGCAGGGCATCCTGAACCATGTGTGTAGGCTTGCCAAGTGTGGGCACCCATATCGACTGTAACTTCAGGTCTGTGGCTGCTTGAAAATGGCAGCTTGGCAGGGCTGTCGGCTGTCTGTAGCCATCAGGAGCCATGGCTCTGGTGAAAAAGCTGCAAGACAAGCTGGCTGTGGCCTCCCTCTTGTCGTCTGCCAGCAGGCTGGCTGACAGCACATACCAGCCGTGCCATCTCCCCAGCCTGCTCTCTGGGAATGCAGTGTATTCCTATCCCTCAAAGTCCCTGTGAGCTAGAAAAAAAGAACAGTCTGCACTGTTCACCTTCCCTGCCATCAGAAATGAAGCAGCTTTGGCAGAACGTGCGTGTTTTGCAAAATGCTGGAGCACCCCAAGGGCTTTGCGTGCAAAACGCGAGCGAATCAAATCAAGCTGCTTTTTGCAGAGAGCATGGGTCCCCTTCTGCTGGATCACCAGGGTCTCTGCAGCTCCCCTTGCACAGGGCTGCATCAGCTCTTCCCTGCTGCCTGCCAGGGTTTTTGTCTGGGTGTTTAAAGGCCCTGGCAGAGGGAGTTTGCCTCCCGTGGGGTGGGAGAGGGTTGTGCAAGGGGGACCCACGCTCCCCCTCCAGTGATAGGCACTGCAGGGAGGCTGAAGAGCCCGTCTGAGCTGGGGCCCTCTGGGTGCTGTGCTTCTCTAGCCTGGGTGGCTGAAAGTAGCTCCTGCAGACCATCTTGGCGTGCTCTTGCCGAGCGATGACCTCTTCAGTGCTGTAATTTGGGATTTCCACAGCGACAAGCTGTGCTGCTGTGTGTGCGCTGGTGTAGTTGCCCTCCAGTTGATGGGCGTGGGTATGTCCAGCCCAGGGTCTGGCAACAGCAGATAGAGATTTGCCTCCATTACATGTGAGAGTTGGGATGTGGGAAGAGGAGCGAAGGAGAAAAAGGCTTTGAAGTCAAGGTGTATGCATTAAAAAAACAAACAAACAAAAAGCCCCCCAAAACTGAGCATGTTTCTCTCTGTCCAGCATGCTTGAACTCCCCTGTCCCAGGCTTCTCTTGTACTGTGAACTCTGTTTTACTTCAGGTTGAACCTGTCTAAGATAAAAAATAAACTGGCTAAACTTTGTGCAGAAATCTCTAAGATCCCGATGGGTCTTAACCTATATGAGAAAACAGAGTGAAGTAACCCTATTGCAATGTCCATGTGGTAAAATGGGGGTGAGCAAGCTGACCTGTGATCAGAGGCTGACGAAGGCAGGCGCTGGCTGGGAAGAATGGTGGGTCCTGCCTTCCCTGCTTCCCTGCCCTGCGTTTGCCTCTGCCAAGTAATGACTGGCTCATCTCGGTGGCAGTGTAGGGAGCACAGGCTAAAAGTGAAGTGGCCCACGGGTAGCATGTAACTCTGAGATCAAAGTCCAGAGGGAGGAGGGTGAGCCCTGGCTGTGCTCGTGCTGAAGGCACCGGAGGGTGATGTGCTGCACATCGGGGTGCCTTTTTATTGCATGCCTTTGTGTTTTGTTGCTCAGTCCTTGGAAAAGACTGTGCTGAGGATCAGACGTGGCCCCGTGTCCCTTTCCTGTACCAGGCTGAGCCTTGCCCGAAGGGCTGCAGTTACCCAGGATTGCAATGCTCGTGTTCCCAGGTGCAGTGCGATAATGGCTGTGGGCCTTCTGAGGTCCAGTTATTTGGGCAGAAGCCTTTTTGAGAAGGAAGTATGGGGAAGATTAATATACAACACAAATTCTTTTTGGATGATTATTTCACACTCTGCGATCCCATGGCATATGCCCAAGGCTCAGGCTTTGAGGTGTCCTGCTTGGCTTCTTGATGAAATACCAGCGATGCTTCCTATGAAGTGGGAATAAGTCTCCAGCTGTCTGATTTGGAAGTGCTCTCGTTTGCCATCTTATGCAGCTTCATGTTTCCACTGTGGTCTCACCAGCCAAAGAAGCAGTCCTGTCCTCCTAGCTGGAGGAGCCTCTGCGTCCTTGAAAGGAACGTGAGGGATTCAAACAACACTCAGCAAGCACTGACCTCCCTCGAGCCCTGTGTCAGGCCCTGCACAAGGGCAGGGCAGAGGCGCCCAGGTGAAGTGCGTCTGTCTGAACGGACCACCGGTGTGCCTGGTGCCCGAGCTCCTCAGCGAGGGCGTAAGGGCACCTGTGGGCTCTGTCAAGAGTTGAGAGCTGTGTGTGATGCTGTGTTTAGCAGGGTTTGCTGGCTGCGGTGCTTCCCCGAGAAGGACGGGTCAGTTGTGCTGGTTTGTGCCCGGGTGTGAGCCTGCGCTGAGAGCCCTGCCGCAGGCAGGCTGCGAGGGGCGCGGTGGCAGCGCAGCGGGTGAGCTGCTTGAGCTGGGGTCCAAGTTATCCCAAAGTGAGCAGGCCAGAAGAGCAGCTGGTCCCTTCTGAGGGCAGTGCTGGCACCTCTGTGGGTTGTGTGGCTTGATTTTTAGGCTCTGTTGTCATAGTGGGTGTTTCCAGGTGGCATGTGGCTCTTTGAGTCTGGAGTGCTGGCTTGCTTTCTTAGCCCCGGGGGAAACCCTGTGGGTCCTGCCATGAATTTCTCTAAGGGCTGCCGTGTTTTGGGCTGAGACGGGCAGGGCTGTGGCTGTGCTGAAGCTGGGAGGGTGTGTTGGAGGCAGTGTGGCTGCATGCTTGCTGTGGGCGTTGCACGCGTTCCCTGAGCTGCTGTTGGTGCTTGGAGAGCAGGCTGTGCTAGCCAGGCACCTGCAGCGCCTGTGCCCAGCAAGTGCAGGGAAGCGCGGCTGGTTCCAGGTGCCCTGGGGCAGGGGTAAGTGGGAGCTCCCTGCTGAAGCCGTGAGCTTGTGTGGTAGCTGGGCACAGCTGGGCTCCTGTTTGTGGGTCCCCCTGGGCTGGCAGAGGCTGGGTGGGAGCCGGCTGGGTGCTGAGCATCCCTGCAGCCCTCTGCTGCGCCTCTCCGCGTCCCGGCCGTTGCCATGGTGGCATCGGCCACTGTCCTGGCCGTTGCCGCGGTGGCATCGGCCACTGTCCCTGCATTAGCCACTGTCCCCGTTGAAGTGGCAGCCGGGACAAGGGGCTGGCTGTCAGCACCGACGGGCAGTGCGCGGAGCGTGCGGAGTGCGCGGGTGTCCCTGCGGCCCCGCCGGGTGTCCCTGCGGCCCCGCCGGTGAGGTGGCGGGTGGCTTTCGGTGCCGGGGCCACCTGCGGGTGGGAGGGCTTGGGAGCGGGGCTGGGGGCAGCTCGGAGCGGGGGACGCAGAGGCAGGGCTGTGCCTGGGCCGGGGTGACACGGCTCCTGCCAAACGCCTCCCGGCAGGAGGTTGTGCCCATCTTCCGGCGGGGTCTGTGTCCCTGCAAGGAAGCTGCTTGTGGGGGGGAGGGTTTGGGGGATGTGGCTGCCTGTGTGTGTGTGTGGGGGGGCTCCTGAGGCACCTGGAGGATGCAGACATCCCTTGCCAGGCACCTGCAGTTGGAGCCCCTTCTCCTCCCCTCCCGAGCCGGACGGGGAGCGAGCTTTGCTCCCCGAAAGAAAACTCGGTTCTTCCTTGCTTCCCGTTCCCACGGGGTGTCGATGTGCCTGCATCCGGACTGGGTTAACCGTGGAGGGGATGGAAGCTGCCTGCTTAGCTGCTGCTGCTCTCGCCCTCCTCATCTTGCTTTCTCCCTGTGTTGCCCCGTCTGTAAATGAGGGGTGAGATGAGTCTTGCTCTGTCTACAAAATGCTGTGAAGGCTCGCGATGAAAAATCGGACAGATGGCCCAGGTAGAAGTGACTGCAAAGCTCACTGCTTTCCTTGCATTTTGAATCCATAGGTGACTTTCTGAGAAAAAGCAATTTGTGTATACATCTAGAGAAAATGCAGAGGCTAGAGTGCTCCAGGAGGGAGCAGATGATTCTTAACAGGCTGTCCAGCCTCACCCCTTCACTGAAGGATGAGCAGTAACTTGGTGGTGAAGCCAAAGCTTCCTCTGTAACACCTTGGGGTTGCAGCCAGTGCTGTAGTATTACAGCAGCAACCCAGGAAATGCAGAATATTTACTCTTCTGGCAGCCAGTAATGTGTGTGTGTGTGCTGGAGAAGCAGGCAGAAGGCTGGAGCCAGCCCAGGCCGGCTTGGGGGGTTGTGTTTCTGCTTTTGGTTGTTTCCCTGCCTCCACTCTGGTGTCTTCAAACTGGGTTAACGTTTATGCTCTGCCAGAGGTAGAAGCTCCTGTGTGACAACTGGGCATGAATATACGTAACTTTTCACTGAGGAAGTTTTGAAGACTGAGATTCTAACACTTTGGGTTGGATTAAGGCTCGCAGGAGCATTTTGGACAAGTCGGCTGATGCTCGAGCTCTGAGGGCCCTGGCAGGTGAAGGCAGCTGGTGGGTACGTGAACACCGTGCAGCCTGTGCTGTGCGCTGCGAGTCGATGGTGCAGAAACTAAGAGATGGTGCAGAAACAAGGGGAGTGAGTGGTGTTTAGGGCTGCTGGCAGTGTCGCTTGTTCCATCTTGGTGTGCACTTAAAGGGTGGATTAACAAATTCTTGCAGATCAGCAGAATGGAGGTTACTGGTCTTATGCTTTTTCACGCTGCCCAGGGAAGAGTCCCTGTTCCTGGAAGTATTGAAAAGGCACATAGACGTGGTGCTTAGGGACATGGTTTAGTGGTGGACTTGGCAATGTTAGGTTTATGGTTGGGCTCAATCCGAAGGGTCTTTTCCAACCTAAATGATTCTATGAAATGCGGTCGGGGTGCCAGAAAAAGAGTAAATAAAGAGGGAGTTGCAAATCTGCAAAGCTAGGGTAGCGGAGATCAAATGCTGGGTGAGGCAGCCTGGAAAGGGACAATAGTACTGTAAATACTTCAGGCAGGAACCAGAGTTACTGTAAATGATAGTACGTGAGGCTAGGGATCTCCAGCAGACCCTTGGAAGTGAGCTTGGTTGCTCTCACTGTCAGCTGGCAGCTGAAGTTTATTGAAAGAAATAACAGGAAGGTATAACATGAGGCTCCTATTAATTATCTCGGCTATGGCAGAGCTTTTGTAATAAATTGCAGGATGGCAGAATCAAAGTGATAAATTAGAGGTGGACTGGAATATAAAGGTGACAGGTGAGGCTTCCTGCATAGCAAGACTTGATTTAGAAAGCACTCAACCACTTAGCAGCGGGCTGGAGGGGCAAAAGAGTAGTCTTGGAAAATCTGCTTCTCCTTTCCTGGCTTCCTTGAGATGCTGTTGATATGGTAATTATAGGTAAGCAGGTGATTTCTAAGCAAGAAATGTGATGATGCTACTGAAGCCTGACCAGGGCAAGATGGTTTAACTGAACAAAATTGTTCAATAGCATCCTGATTCTCACTTTTAACGGATCTCCTTGTCTTGCTCTTCCAGCAAAGTGTAATAGAAAAGCAAATTAAGCAGTTGCTCCAGAGAGAGATGGTTTATCTTTGCGGAAGGAAGAAGAGGATTTATTGTGTATGCCAAAGCAAGACTGAGCCACCAGTCTGTGCTCCTACCAGAAAAGCTGGGCGTAGTGTGTTGTAGCGCAGTGTGCGGGTCCATCCCCAGCCTCTGCCTGGAGAGCAATCGGCTGGTGTCAGACCGGCTCAGAGGCTGGTGCTGCTGCTGCAGCACGAGTGACGTGGGGTCCTTCGGAACAGGAGCACTGACACATGGCATGGTGACAGCTGCAGGATCTGTATGGACAGAGCTGTGCCTTTCCGTCAAACTGCCCTTTTTCTCCTAGTGGGCATTAAGGATTTTGCTGTTTGTTCTTAATTTCCTGTCTTGTTTGAGCACAGTATCATCAGAGAGCGGTTCAGTTTCATTTATAGAGGGAAGCTGTTGGACATGCACACAAAGGGATTTGGATGCTTTAGGGCCGTATCAAAGTGTTCCTCAGCACAGCTTTTGCCAAGCTCACGGGTGCTGAAGGGCCACTCTGTGCCTGCATTGGTTGAGCTTTCTGACTTTTCAAGACATGAAGCCCTGCCTTGTGCCTGCAGATACTTTGGCTGTACGGCCCTAGCCCGTATCGTGAGCCAGGCAGTGTTCAGAGGTTAATACTGCTGCCCTAAGGAGAAGAGGTGCTTTTATTTATCCTTAATGTAGCTCATGGCCAAAACACTCACCTGGGAGCAGGATGATCCTGTGCAGACCCTTCTTTTCTGCCTAACCTGACTCAAGGAGTCTCTGTAGTAGCTGTGAGCCCACATCATGAAACAGATCCTTTTCTGTCACCTTGAAGATTGTCCTGATCTTTTTAATTTTTTTCTCCAGAGGCTCCTTATGTGCCGCACATGAGTCATTAGCTAAAAGACTTTGTAACCCAGGGAGCAGAGCCCCCCCAGCCAAGGGTTTTCCTTAGCTCTCAAGCATCCTAGCTGCTAGCCTGCAGATCAAGCTTTTTCTCACTTGCTTTCTGGAGGCAGCATTGCTAGGAGACGTGGAAGTGATCTTGTTACCGAAATCTCGGGATGAAGAACTTATCGACACCAATGTGATGTAGATAAGCAGACACTTTTTTATTAACGGCCGGGTGCGTGAGCGAGTCCTCTCACGATCAACGCACACCAGGTCCCAAACTCAGATTCGATATATAGAACTTATTCATACATATTCATTAAATATTCATGCATAATCATAACGTTTCCCGTAGATCATTAACATACTCTCCTCCTATATCCGATTCTGCGCAGTAAAGCTTAGAAAGGTCTAGAAATGGGTCTGGGGTACCATTTGGGTAGGTGGTATGTGAGTCGGTGGTCGCGATCTCCCCCTGCCGGAATTACCTTTTACTAAAGTTCACGGTTTCTTGGCAGGCACCTACAAGCTGTTCCAGTCGACTCTCCCCAGTTCCCATTCATCTCATATTCTGACGTTTCAATACACCTCTGCGTACAGAAGACTGGTTAAGTACAAAGGAACCTTTCAACCCTAGAGTTATTACCTAAGTTTTAACAATGGTTCCAGCCCCTTCTTCTAGCCTTGGTACAGGACGTACAGAAGAACTCATAACAACTTTTACTGTGCAGCTATAAGTTTCTTATAAGATTTTTTCTTATCCTTCTATATTTTAATTTTATGAAATGATTTTATAAAATCAATTAATCAATCAAATAAAATCAATCAATCTTAACTTATTAACAAATCGATAACATTTCCCCCCTTTGAAAGTGTTGAAAATCATTATTTCAATACTTTCACATTATTCATATATCTTTTGTTTCAACATATTTTGGTAATGGATCATGTCTTGGTGAAATAGTTGGTACTTCTCTCATAATCATACGATTCACTGCAATTCTATTGGTAAACTCTTTCTTGAAACATGCATATACTAGCATGCTCATCAAAAAGACAACTAGTAACAGAAACAAAGTCTTAATTATAGATTGTATCCAAGAGCTCAAATTCCATCCCAGTTTGTTAAAAATTTTCCCAAGCCAATCTTCTGACATATCCTTTTGAATTGTTTCAGTTTCTTTTTCAATTTTTCCCAATAGGTCTAGATCATGTTCCACATCGTGAGTGACATTTGGAATGTGGATACAACAGTGGTCCAATTTATCCTTGAGATACCCACACACTCCATGTTCTTTAAGTAGGAGCATATCTAGTGCCATTCTATTTGTAAAGTCATTCTGGAAGTTGCCTGTAATTGTATATTCAATTCCTTAAACCCTTTTTTGGTAACGTTTGCTAATTTTTCCACTTGACCAGTTAAATGATAGAGCCATACTCTGTTTCTATATGAAGCTGTAGGATTTAAAAGTGATTCCAGTGCCCAGCCAATTTTCAGTCCTGTAGATGGTTCATTCCAAATATCATCATTTATCCCAGATCTCTTTATTGGTTTCAATTCTAAATTCTCTAGAGATCCTTTAAATGGTGATTTCTTCCAAATTGGACACAATGTTGGCATGCCTAAAGTGATTTGTTTCACCTTACCATCTAATGGTAAGTGTGTTGTCCAGGTTCCATCACTTAATGCCCAAACTAAATGTCCTGGACTTCGAATAGTAGATTTTCTACAACTAAACAAAGTTCCTCTTCTGACTGTAAGAGTGCTGGTTAAATTGAGAGTATTCTTAAGACCTCGACAAAAACAACCATATTTCAAAGCAGCGGCCAACGGAGGAATTCTTTGGATTACTAAGTCTGCATTACTACAATCATACACTTTTTCACATTTCCACCATGGCACTATTTTATTTTCCTTCTCTCCCAATGTAGTTGACCTATCATCAACCCAGGGTAATACTGAAAAAACCTTTCCATCCCAGGTAAAACACCAAGAAGTTCTTGCCATATACTGAAAATGGGAAAATATGGACATAGACCATATAGAGTCCCACTGGTCTACTAATTGGGTGCTTTGGCCAGTTTTGTTACACTTCCATTCCATGACACTTTTGCTCACATTGATTTTAAATTGTTCATCATGAGAACACCATCCCACAGTCTTAAATCTCCCTATTTTGGTAAAAACATGATTTAACAATTTTTCACAATCCGCCAGACTACCTGGAGTTTTCCACTGTTTTCTAATGACTTTCACTTGCTCGTACCATTGAGTCACTGGCCTTTGTTCACAATAGTTGGTTTCATTTTTATGTTCCAGGTTAGTCAAATTCATAGTTAAAATTCCCCATGGAATAGATTCACCTACTGCCCTTGGTATTGGCAAACAAGCAGTGATCTGCGTGACATTTTGTAAATTGGCAAATTCTTTAATCAATCCTACCATCAAATTTTCCTCAGCCATTTGTTTGGGAATTTCAATCACTTGTTCTGTTTCTACTTGTCTTTTGTTCCTGTCCACCAAGCTGGCCCATGATCCTACCAACACTACCGACCAAAATAAAATCCAATATAAAAATTAGACATGTTTCAGTGTCAATTTTAAAGTCTCTGGGTCACGATTGACAATCTTCCATGGAGTAGGTGCTTTCTTCACTCGAGTATAATGTATCCAAGCATCTGATTCAGCTATCTTGATAGCCATAAAAGTGGTTAACAGTATCTGGAAAGGTCCTCTCCAGCGCTCCTGCAAAGGTTCGGAGGCCCAGGTCTTCACATAGACATAGTCTCCTGGTTGGAAATAATGCACGGAATTTTCCACGGGTAAAGGTCTATTCCAAATTACTACACTCCAAATCACAGCCAAAGTTTTCCTTAGAAAAAGCAAATAGTTATACACATCTTGTTTTCCTTTTACATGTATGTTTAGATTTGGTTCTGGAGACTCATATGGTTTTCCATATAATAATTCATAAGGACTGACTGAGGTTCCACTCTTTGGCTGTACCCTGATTCATAATAATGCCAATGAAAGTGCCTGAGGCCACTTTAGACTGGTTTCTTGACAAATCTTGCTTATTTGTCGTTTCAAAGTTTGATTCATCCTCTCCACTTTCCCACTAGATTGTGGTCTCCAAGACGCATGCAAATCCCAATTAATACCCAATACTTTGCTAACACTTTGGACTACTTCAGCCACAAAGTGTGGACCTCTGTCAGAGGAAATTCCAATAGGAACTCCAAATCTCGGAATTATTTCTTGTAATAACCACTTCACAACCTCTTTTTGCTTGTGTGGTGCGACAGGGAAGGGCTTCTGGCCATCCTGTAAAAGTATCAACCCTTACCAGGATGTACCGGTACCCATTTTGTCTAGGTAACTCTGAAAAATCTACTTGCCAATAATCTCCAGGTTCTGTACCAGACTTCAGTCTACCCATTTGAACCTTTTTCTTAATCACTGGATTATTTTTCAAACATACTTCACACTTTGCAGTTACCATTTTAGCTATTCCCAACATCTTAACTGATATTACTTGCTTTCGTAAAGATGTTACTAAGGCTTCTGCCCCCCAGTGACATTCTTGATGTCTCGTTTGAATTATCTCTCTCATCACAAGAGGTGGAATTACTACCTGTCCATTAGGAGTTATCCACCATCCAGCTACGTTTTTCTTAGCATTTAATAACCGACCCAATTTGTCATCTTCCTCTGAATATCTCGGTTTTTCCCTAGGAAGGGTTACTGTTTTAGAAGGAATTATTGCCATTTGCAATGCTTGTTTCTTTGCTCCCTTTTTTTTTTTTTTTTTTTTTTTTTGCGCTGTTCTATCAGCTAAATTATTCCCAGCTATTATTTTTGTATTCCCAATGTGATGTGCCTTACAGTGCATGATTGCTACTTGATCTGGCTTTTGAACTGCTTGCAATCATCGTAAAATTTCTGTTTGATGCTTAATGTTTGATCCTTGAGAGGACAATAACCCCCTCTCTTTCCACAAAGCTCCATGGACATGCACTACCCCAAAGGCATATTTTGAGTCAGTCCAGATATTTACTCTCTTGTCTTTGCTTATCTCTAAGGTTCGAATTAAAGCGATGAGTTCTGCCTTTTGGGCTGATGTGGTACTCGCCGATGCTCCTGCTTCTATAACTGTAGTCTCTGTTGTTACCGCATATCCGGCGTATCGGACTCCTTGTTCCATAAAGCTGCTTCCATCAGTACACAGTTCCCAGTCTGGTCTCTCCAACGGCACATCCTTCAGATCTTCACAACTAGAATAAACATACTTGATGGTAGCCAAGCAATCATGTTCCAGTCGTCCTTCTTCCTGTATGGAACTTAAAAACACTGCAGGATTTACCAGGTTAGTTGTCTTTAGAATCACATCATCCTGTTCAGTCAATACCACCTGGTATTTCATCATTCGGCTGGGGGTCAGCCAACGTCCCCCCTTCTGTTCTAGGACAGTTGTCACCATGTGTGGAACATAGACTGTTATTGTTCTTCCCAAAGTCAATTTCCGAGCTTCTTGTATGAGCATCACTGTTGCGGCCACTGCTCGAAGGCAGTTTGGCCACCCTTTACTCACTGTGTCCAGTTGTTTAGAGAAATATCTGACTGGTCGTTTCCAGCTTCCTATCCTCTGGGTTAACACGCCCAGTGCCAGGTGTTGTCTTTCATGTACAAACAGCTGGAAATCTTTGGTTAGATCCGGCAGTTCCAAGGCAGGTGCAGACATTAAGGCACATTTCAACTCTACAAAAGCCTTTTGCTGTTGTGGGCCCCAGACAAAGGGAGAGTTCTTTTGGGCCTCGTACAGAGGTTTAGCTATTAGCCCATAGTTCATGATCCAAAGGTGACACCACCCAGTCATTCCCCAAAATGCTCTGAGTTCATGAATATTTCTCGGCTCAGGTATACCACAAATAGCTTCTGTGCGATTTTTTCCTAATTGTCGTTGTCCTTTTGAAATCTCAAAGCCCAGATATATCACAGTCTGGCAGGCTATCTGGGCTTTCTTCCTGGATACCTTATACCCATTTAGTCCCAGGAAATTCAAGAGGTCAATAGTCACCTGTATACAAGTAAATCTTTCTTCTGTAGCAATCAATATGTCATCCACATATTGTAATAGTAAATGCCCAGGTCTTGGTTTGTCCTGTTTCCAGATTTCAAATTCCTTTGCTAAATGATTTCCAAAAATAGTTGGACTGTTTTTAAATCCTTGGGGTAATCTAGTCCATGTCAGCTGCATCTTTCGCCCGGTTTGAGGATTTTCCCATTCAAAAGCAAACAGTTTTCTGGTTTCCTTTTCCAAAAGTATACAAAAGAAAGCATCTTTTAAATCAAGCACTGTAAACCACTGATAATTCTCCCTCAATGCTGTTAATAGTGTATAAGGGTTTGCTACTACAGGATAAATATCCTTAACCATTTGATTTACTGCTCTCAAGTCTTGCACCAGCCTATATTCACCCGAAGGTTTTCTGACTGGTAAATTAGGAGTATTATACTCAGATTCACATTCTTCCAAAATTTTATACTCCAAAAATTTATCACTCCATTTCTTCAATTCCTGTCTCACTTCCGGTTTGATTGGATATTGTTTAATTCTCACTGTTCCTGCACCTTCCTTCAAATCTATTTTAACAGGTTCTGCTAGTTTCAATTTACCAGGAGTATTTGTTTCCCATACAGTAGGGATCACTGCCAAATCCACCTCCGGTGGAATTTCTTGTTCCTTTACCTTTTCTTGTATCATCAGGATTTCTCCCGTTTTTGACTCAGGTATTTTCAAGAAAAGTTCTCCTTCGTCAAAAACAATCTGTGCATTTAATTTGGATAGCAAATCTCTTCCTAAGAAGGGTATCGGACATTCTGGTACATACAAAAATTCATGTGTAATTGTCTTATTTCCAAATTTCAAATCCAGGGGTTGCAGGAATGGCCTGTTTTTGTTCCAATTTTTCCTTTACAGGTATTTAATAGAAAAATGTCGCTCCTGTATCCACTCCCAACCTCACAACTTAAACAACATTTTTTTCCACTTTCTTATTATCAGAAGTTATAGCCATTACCAAATTATCTCTAATAGTTAGCTTACATTCATCCTGCCAATCCTTTCTTTGTCTTAAGTCAAAAAACAAATCCACACCTGGCATTTTATTCCATTTCCCTTCTCTTTTACAATACAGCATTAACTGCAAAATAGTGTTATAATTCAGTGTCCCATTCGTGGGCCACTTTTCCTGATCATCCAATATATACAAAGGCCACCAATTATTACAATACTCAAATTATTACAATACTCAATCATCTGGCTCTTTTGCAGATCATCCTGTAAATTTCCCCAACGTGCCAATAAACATCCCAACAAAGAATTTTTCGGGATTTTGTCATTTACAGCAAGATTACCCATGCTTTTACTTTTAAACAACCGAGTTAACTTAGTTGCCATGGCGTAATTACTCACAATACAATACACAATTATTCAACTCTGTCACTCCGATCCGCGGATCCACACTCCACACTCGCTTTCGTGCTCAATTATACGTCTCACACTTACAGCCACACTCACACTTTCCCACAGTTACTTTAAACAAACATACAACACAATATTATACCTCTTAATTTTCTTCTTAATACACAAACTCACAAAACAACAAAAAACCCCAAAAACTTCTTCTAACTTCTTGTTAGAGGCACTACCTTAGAGAACACTATAGCATATAGTTTCTCTTGTCTACACTTTTGTCCAACCCTGCAATAGCTTTCGTTATGTCTTACAGGCAGACTCCTAGTCCTACCCTGCGCAGCTCTTTTACCGCGTCTGACAGGCAGACTTACTCAGTGGCACTCCAACCCACTGGTGGGACTCCATCCCACTCTTTCCCATACACTTATTATAGTGGGACTCCTGCCCACTTCCTCTAGTGCACTTACTTACTACAATTAAAAAAAGAAGTGTCTTACCCAAAAATCCAGGGAACGTCGTGAAGAGCCTTACGGATCGGGGATCGATGGGTATCCCCGAGAAATCCTCGGTGCCGGCTGGAACCGATCAGGTCCCCGACTCCTCCGGTCTCCTTCAGGGAGGTCCCATCTGGGTCGCCAAAACTGTTACCGAAATCTCGGAATGAAGAACTTATCGACACCAATGTGATGTAGATAAGCAGACACTTCTTTATTGACGGCCGGGTGCGTGAGCGAGTCCTCTCACGATCAACGCACACCAGGTCCCAAAATCAGATTCCATATAGAGAACTTATTCATACATATTCATTAAATATTCATGCATAATCCTAACATTTCCCGTAGATCATTAACATACTCTCCTCCTATATCCGATTCTGCGCAGTAAAGCTTAGAAAGGTCTAGAAATGGGTCTGGGGTACGATTTGGGTCGGTGGTATATGAGTCGGTGGTCGCGATCTCCCCCTGCCGGAATTACCTTTTACTAAAGTTCACGGTTTCTTGGCAGGCACCTACAAGCTGTTCCAGTCGACTCTCCCCAGTTCCCATTCATCTCATATTCTGACGTTTCAATACACCTCTGCGTACAGAAGACTGGTTAAATACAAAGGAACCTTTCAACCCTAGAGTTATTACCTAAGTTTTAACAATGGTTCCAGCCCCTTCTTCTAGCCTTGGTACAGGACGTACAGAAGATCTCATAACAACTTTTACTGTGCAGCTATAAGTTTCTTATAAGATTTTTTTTCTTACCCTTCTATATTTTAATTTTATGAAATGATTTTATAAAAAATTAATCAATCAAATAAAATCAATCAATCTTAACTTATTAACAAATCGATAAAAATCTTGTCTGGGCTGACGAGCAGGGCTGAGGAATGGATTTGGCCCTCTCCATCTCCCTGGGAGGGCGGAAAGGTTTGGGCTGGAAAACCAGAGGAGTTCAATGGCAGGGACGCAGCTGAGTGTGGGAGCAGGGTGGTTGGGTTTGAGAGCAGGCTGAGATGCCAGCATTGGATGCTGAGGTGCTTGCAGGCTTTGCACAGGTTCCATGTGGCTTCTGCCATGCAGCTCCATGAAGGCACTTTGCAGCTAGCGGTTTCCCTTGCTAAGCACCTGCGGCTGCTTTGTCAAGTCCTCTTGTTATCAATTTGTTAATAAGTTAAGATTGATTGACTTTATTTGATTGATTAATTGATTTTATAAAATCATTTTATAAAATTGAAAAATAGAAGGATAAGAAATATTTTTAATGAAACTTATAGCTGCACAGTAAAAGTTGTTATGAGATCTTCTGTACGTCCTGTACCAAGGCTAGAAGAAGGGGCTGGAACCATTGTTAAAACTTAGGTAATAACTCTAGGGTTGAAAGGTTCCTTTGTATTTAACCAGTCTTCTGTACGCAGAGGTGTATTGAAACGTCAGAATATGAGATGAATGGGAACTGGGGAGAGTCGACTGGAACAGCTTGTAGGTGCCTGCCAAGAAACCGTGAACTTTAGTAAAAGGTAATTCCGGCAGGGGGAGATCGCGACCACCGACTCACATACCACCTACCCAAATGGTACCCCAGACCCATTTCTAGACCTTTCTAAGCTTTACTGCGCAGAATCGGATATAGGAGGAGAGTATGTTAATGATCTACGGGAAATGTTATGATTATGCATGAATATTTAATGAATATGTATGAATAAGTTCTCTATATGGAATCTGATTTTGGGACCTGGTGTGCGTTGATCGTGAGAGGACTCGCTCACGCACCCGGCCGTCAATAAAGAAGTGTCTGCTTATCTACATCACATTGGTGTCGATAAGTTCTTCATTCCGGGATTTCGGTAACACTCTGAGTGTGAAGCCTGGCTCCAGCTGTGCTGCTTGCCTGCAGCAGGCAGGAGTCACTTCTGTGCCGAGCCGGGGAGGCTCTGGCATTGCTTCTGAGGTGGGGGAGCGGTGGGCAGGAGCACGTGGTGGCAGCCCTGTGAGTGCATCTGAGGCCAAGCATGAGAGCCCTGATGGGTCTCACCTTGACGTCTGTCTTGGAGTTCTGCCTTCTGAGGCAGGAAGCATCACCCAGCGTCCGGTTCCCTTTCTTTAGAGCGCGTCTGTCTTGGAGCCTGGAGCGCACCGGGGTGTCATATCTGAGCTCTGCAGGTCCTGCTCAGGTTTGTGTCTGGACAACATGTGGGACACGTGTTGCAGTGAGCTGCCACAAGCTAGCTGGCTGGAGAGCCAGCTTTTATCTTCCCTGACCGGACTGTAAAGCTCCAGATAATGTATGCTGGTTTTCCAGCGGAGGGTTCCTGGTTCCCTGCCGAGCAGATGTGCTGATTTGGTTTGCTTGTGGCCGTGAGTCTCATGGGAAGCGTTTGTTTATGCCGTATGCTGCGCTGAAAATGCGTGAAGCTCCCTGGCAGCCGAGATGGCCTTGTAAGTTGGATGTCCTCGGCTGGCGTGTGTGTAGATGTGTGCACGGTTAATTGGAACAAGCTCATTAGGTGGCTGCTCACCAGGTGCAACAACAGAGGACACCCCAAAGGCATTGTTGGAGCTGTGGCAACACGGTGATTTGCCTGTTCTCTTTTGCGTTGATGTGCTTGGGGTCCTCCCCAGGCAAGCAAAATAGGAATTAAGTTCTTGCTTTGTAAGTCAGCGTGGAGGTTTTTCTGTACTCCTTAAAGAAATGAGTAGCTTGTCTGCAGTGTCTGGATGAATTTACCTGAAGCTGGGATCTGTGAGTTTTTGCTTAATTTCGGGATGTCAAAAAGTGTTAGGGTAGTGCCGGGTCTTTCAAGTCCCATAAAATAAGAAGTGGGCAAATCCATCCGTCCCTTGGTCCAGTTAGCCAGGAAGGGAGGGGAAATGATTTCTAGTCCAAAGTAGTGCTTAGTAAGTGCTGTACAGACCTCTCTTTGATTTTTGTCGGTGCTTGAGACCCGCTTTCTGGGGGTGTTTTCTCCTCTTTCCCTTTCTTGCACCCGCACTTTTTGAGATGCAGATGGAGAGGTCGTCAGCAGGCTGGTGGTAGAAAAAGAACGGCCCATGGACCTGTTGACCCATGCAGCCTGCAGGATGAGGATGCTGGAGAAGAGCTGCCATGAGGATAGCCTATAAGTGGCCCTGCTTTCACATACGTTGCGTTTCTATTTGAGCTAATTGCTCATGCAGCTTGAATGGTTTCATGCTTTTCTTTCTGCTGTTACAGCTTCAAACGCCTGTAGGGAGCCTTGAGTTTGGGTGTTAATAAGTGAAAAAAGGGGCCCTCGTTCTCCATGGAGAAAGGTTCTTGGTCACTGTGGCAATTTCATGCCTGGAGGGAGTCCTATTTGCTGGATCATTTTTGCAACTTAACCAAATTAGCTTTGAGAAACCATAGTTGATAATCAGAGTACTGAGCTCTGTGCTCCATTAGTTAAAACCATCACCAACCTCCTTGCACAAAGGGTGGGCATTTGGTTTGCAAAGTAGGAGAGCCGTCTGATTTTCATGCTCGGGGCAGCAGCGATCCCCGGCTTTAAGGTTGTTCCTAATAATCTGAGCGCTTAGTAGGGTCAGGCGCAGAGTCGCATTGGGTCAGCTGCTTTTGCAAAATGAAGCAGTGAAGTGACATTTCCCTTTTGTTCCCACCGAAAAACTTTTGAAGAGTAATAAAGGACAGTTTGGGTATTAATCGAGATTTGGATAAAAATTCCAGTAAATAGTTCCAAAACAGGTGGAAGTTGGGGGGAGAAGGTGAGAAATGCCAGCAGGCTCTGATGTGTGCGTGTGGCTTGTGAAAGGCTGTTTTGGCTCAGGGAATGTTTGTTGTGGGGTTTTACTTCTATCAATCTTCACTCTTCTGCTTCAACATGGTCTAATGATGAGACAGGGTGGGGAGGCCGCCTGCTCTCCAGTTATGAAGGATGCTACAGCCTGGAGACACAGCTGTCTCCTTTGGGTCTGCCATGAAGGGGATTCTGGATTTTCAAAGTCCTGTTGTTGTTCCTTGCAGGTCAACTGAGGCATGGCCACTGGAAAGCCCTGCTCGTTCACAGGGTCCTCCAGGATGGCTGGTGGATTCCCGAGGCAAGTGGTAGTGCCTCGTAATCTGAAGCTAGCCAGAGGGACAGAGAAGCCTGCAACTGTAAGTACCTGCTGCGGCCAGGTAGGAGCTGTGTAAGGCTGGAAACTGCCCCCGCGTCCTTCCTCTACCTGCCCCTCCTGTTGTCTGGCCGCACTGTGAAGCTGGACACCACCTCCCCGTCTCTCTGCTGCCATGCTTCTGTCGGAGGTGGTGACCATGGTGCAGTAGGGGATGGACTGTGTGCTGCTTCAGGGCAAGCCCAGAGTCTGTCTGGATGTGCCACCGGAGCCAATTTAAATGGACGTACCGGGCATTGCACCGGAATAGCTGAAGCGTGAGCGTGTGCTTCGTTCTGTCCCCTTTGTGTGGGCAGCAATGTTTTGTCACGTCGGGATGCTTGCCAGCGCTGCTCTGACCATACCTGCCCTCCAGGCAGCTGGGCATGTGGTGGGCTGCTCGAACTCTGCCCAAAGGCTTTGAGAGGCATGGCTGGTCCCAGATGGAACAGGTTCCAGAACAGTTGTTCTGTCCTGTATCCCGTGTGGAGCACAGATCCAGCGCTGCAGACAGCAGCGGAGCCAGGGCAATTCCTCCTCCCCATCCTCAGACGTCCTTTGCTGACCAGAGCTCACCTGACTGAAGGCGACCTGGCGCTGAGGCTCTGTCGAGGAGATCTCTCTGCATACTTCTGTGGAGGGGTCTCGGAGGCCAGAACAGAGAAAACAAGTGCTAATTCAAAAGAGATAACTAAAACTTGGAGCCATTCCTCTCCACCTCGGTCTTGGCACAACACTGCTTCTCTGCTTTCCTCTGACTCACCCAGCAGTGACGTCTCCACGCGTGTGGTGGTTGTAAGCGTTGTGCAAGGATGGAGTTAGGGGGTTGCTGGTAACTCCTCCCGACCTTCTTCAAAGGTCACTGGCTCAATCCAGCAAATCTGAAGAGGAAACAAATGCCCGAAGAGCCAAATCCCCCAACATGTCACATCAAATCACAAAGGAGAAGCTAATGGGACAGAGCCACTTGGTTGGAGCATGTGTATTCCGCTCTCTATCATTACTTTACTGATGTTAAATATTTCAGCGGGTAATTATGGGGCTTCCAGGACTATCCTAGTGGCTGTGATCACAAATTATTCATCAGTGGCTCTTGAACAAGAAAAGCCTTTCTGAATGAAGGCAGTTCTGTAGCTCTTGCTGGTGTTTTGCATTTCAGCTGACTCCCTCTGCCTTCCTGAAGGAGACGTCTCTTACCACCAGGCAGAGGCTGGCCAGCACTCGGGAGATGCGGCGACCCCAGATTATCCAGATTCTAGACATGAGCGAAGCGTCCCATCATAAGGTAGCCTTTTCTTGCCCTTTTCCTTGCTGTTTGACGTGACATTTGAAGTGGGCCTATGCTTGTGACAGGCTTGCCTCCAGCTTATCTAAATACTTTGGTGACTAAGTCCTGTTGTCGTTTCAAACTGCTGCTGGTGGTGGTGGAGTTCCTTCTGCTGGGGGAAAGGTGAAACGTTTTCCCCCAGTGAGCTGTTGAAGTCCTGGCCTGCACTAAGCCCATATAAAGCACCTCTGCTGAAGTTGGTGGCTTTTGCTGGAGACGAGCTTCTGTGGCTAAAGCATGATACTGGAGGAAGGCTGGGGCGGGACACAAGGATGCAAGCTTGCAATTTCCCACCCTCCTGCTGAAATAGGCAGCCCTTGGTTTGGTGTAGTCTCTGTCAAACGCTTGGGGTCATCGGATGCCCTCAGTGGTGGCTGCGTTGGCCTTTGGGGGCTGAGGGCCTACGGTAACTACTCAAGGTGTAGCTCAAGCAATTGCATGAATGCTTTGGGTTGGAACGACGAGTGGGACCCTTACGGGGTGTTAGATTTTGCAGGCTGCCAGGTACACAGGGGAATGGCGCTGGGCAGAGGGGAGCGGGTGTGCTTTATCTGGATCAGTGTTTGTTTACACGTATGTTGAAAGCTGCTCTTCTTACACATCTGCTTAGTGTAACGCACGTTCCAAAGGGGTAGATGACTGAGGTAGGCTGTTGAGTGGAAAAGTGCCAGCAAGAGACCTGTAACAAATTGGTTGGGGATTGCCCTAGACAGCGTGTGAGGTTGGGAACGCCTCGGACGAGCACGCACAGAACTGGCCGGGTGCTGTGGCCGCTGGCTTCAGCACGACCCTGACTGCTGTGCAGAAGCAGGAGATGTGCCTGTGTCTTGTGAGTGCGAAGAGTTCAGCTGGAAGGGGGGAGACAAAGCAGGGAGGGATTTTCTCCAAGTAATGCCTCTGCGCTGTAAGCGTTTGCTGTTTCTGTGTGTCGTCAGGCACGCTTCTGTGGTGGTACTAACTGACATGGCAATAATGGACTGCAATGAAGCATCCGTTGAAAGCTCATGGGAAAAGGAGATGCCAAGTCCAGCCTTACTCAAGTTGAGCAGTAGTGCTGGGGAAGGAGCTGAACCTTATCACCTCATCTGTTGCTTTCTTAACGGCGGTGTTCCTTTTTGGCCTGTCTTCTCTTCCTCATGGTTTCTAGGCTGTGTATCAAAAAAGAGATTTGAGGATGGGTTGGACTTGGTCACTGTCTCAGGGTAAAGATAATCCCCAGACTGTTTCCCATGGAGTCTCCTGTAAATTCTTGCTTTCACTTGCTGCACGAGTGCTTACGGCTCTCGCAGTAAGTGCTCTGGAGCTGTGTGACTGTTAGCCCAGCGCTCTGCCGGAGGTAAGCGCTGCCTTGCCTTTTGGAGCAGGAAACCTGGAGAAACGGCCAGCAAAAGAGCTGCTCGCTTGAGCCTGCTCGGTGTGGCCCAGAAACTTTTGATCTGCTCAGAGCACAGGTGGGTGAGCTGCCGTTCCCCTGGCGTGAGCTGGGCAGGCGTACTCACCGGGAGACTGTACTTCACTGGGGACCGATGTAGTATTCTCTGATTGATGAATCTTTCTCCCAGCGGCTGAAACTCTGTTTTGCATCTGCAGTTCTCGGCACCTTCCCCGAAACAGCACTCGTTCCAGCCTTTCCCGTCAGAGGTGGTATTCCAGAGCTACGTCCCCTACGAGGTCTATGAAGTGCCACTGATTCTGAGGAACGAGGACAAGGTAGGTGCTGGGATGTGGAAGTTTAACCCTGTGCTGGAACTGGAGAGCAGTGTTGTCCGCGCGGTGCACAGCACAGCCAGTCACCTGCTGCAGCACAGCGCATCCGGAGTAAAAGGTCTCGTCACCTTTATTTTGCGAGATGGTGGAAATCTTGCCATGCTGAGGTTTCTTGCCCTGGTTTTGGCTGTGTGTTGGTAGTACCTCGCTGACAGGAGCTTTTCTAGTCAGCACCTTTCCCCGTGGAAGCCCTGCACGGCTGGGAATGTTGGGGGCTGTACAGTTCTTCCCTGCCCTCGTGCTTTCCCTCGAGTGTGCACCGCGTCCTGGTGGCTCCGTGGTTAATCTCAGTTTCCACAGGGCACCTCTGCCTCTGGGTGAGCTGCACAGAGAGCTGAACGGGCTGTCAGAGCTCGGGGTGGGGTCTTCTCCACTTTATGCTGGAGTAAGTTATAATTAGTGGTAACAGCGCTTCAGGAAAGGCGTTTTGAAACAGCAGTGGAAACAGACTGATGTAGCAGAAGCAGTGGGAGGCCTTTAGGTGCCGCTTCAGGCTCCTGCTAAGCTTAATTGGGTTCTGCTCAGGTTTTTCTGAGGCAACGTGATGCTCTGTTTTCCCTTTGGAGAGCCACAGCACGTTCAGAGTCAAGTGCCCTCGGAGGTCTCCACCTTTGCTTGAAAAACCTGATCATTTTGAGATTTCCCAAGAAAGTTGCAAATGGAAAAGTTGGAAAATGTCAGCAGTTTTGTTCCACTGTAAAGAGGGAAGTTGAGACCTTTTGAATTTCAGTTGGGGAAATATTTGCTGGAATGAGGCATGTGCCAAGAGCAAGCTGGTGGGAAAAGGCAGAGGGAGGAAAGGAGCTGAGCTCGGTGTTCTCTCCCTGCGCGCTTTCCTACACGCAAGGGTTTCTCTTGATCTGTAGCAGTAAGTGCACTGGCAGCAGAGAAAGGTCAGGAAGAGAGGTGTAATTAAGGGTACTCTTCTGTAATGAAGAATAAGAGGTATGCGTGAGGGGAGGGTGGGATGGGAAGATGGAAGTGTGCGCAAGAGCCGGTGAATTCCCCCCAGATTTCCAGATTTACCTGCTGGGGGGGACAAACAGGTGGACAACAAAAAAAAGCTGCCAAGGTGTATTGCGGGTGGAAGGACAGCGGGAGAAGTCCAAGAATCTCCTGAGAGAACAGGTTTTGACAGGGATGTGGGCGAAAAGGGAAGACCCTTTGGCTAGGAAGGATGCGTGTGTGGTCCCTCAGTTATTCCTGGAGAGTACTGCACCATTCCTGGTCTGGCATTTAACTTGGGAACGTGGATAAGATGTGGCATGGGTGCCTGCACCCAGGGAATGCCACTGGTGTGGTCTGCACTGGGTTTTGGGCACCCCTTGCTGTAGGTATCTTCTTCCCCAATTAAAATGTGCCTCAGTTTCTCTCTTCCTACTCTCTGCTTCGTTCCCACTGAGTCTTTTGGCTTCAGCTGCTCCATTATCCATGCAGCACTTCAAAATGGTTATCTTTGCCAAGTACCAGCCAACAGGCAAACAGTTGATTTGCTCTGTTCATGCTTCCTCGGGTGGAAAAGAACATCTGCATAACATTTCTGCCCTTCCCAGTAAGGAATAATAAACTTGTCCAGCTGCGCCTTGGGATTTACGTGCCCTGTAAAGGGGGAGGCAATGTGTGAATGTGGGTTTTTTTCCAAACCGAACTAGTTTTGAAGCCGGTAAGACCTCAACCATTGGAGAGCGTGGGTGTAAAAGTAAGATCAGCTCTAAGGAAAATCCTTGGTATGTTCTAAATACAGAAAGGTAGAGATGATAATCCTGAGAGAGTGTTCTATTCTAATTTTGTTGGCTTTTGGCGATGTCCTGGAGAAGAGCAGAGCAGTGTTGTGCTCTGTCTCAGAGTTTTCGCGCTGGTTTCCCAGATTCTTCTGAATCTTATACTGCACGGCAGCCTGAAGTTGTTTGCCCCCTAAAAATCCAGCTGACAGCAAAATATATTCCAAATAGAGGCTCTGTAATCGTGCAACTACAGAAGTGCTTCGCTATATACTTACTGCTCTTACCTGTGTTGTACAATTGCTTTTCTGTCTTCAGGCTGTTCCTCAGCACCCTCAGGTGTTCCGGGTGGCTTTTGCTGAAGGTCTTAGCCACACGTGCTCCTCTCCTAAGGGACTTGGTGACCAAACTGCTTGTGTGCACTGTGAAACTGGCTCCTGGAACCCGCTGCCCCAGGACCCTGCTGGGTTCCAAGGGCGTTTGGAGAGTTCAGGACTGCCTTGGCCACGGGTTACCAGGCTCGGGTGGGTGGTGCAGAACGAGCCTCCATTTTTTCCAAGCCTCCTGTGGGTTTGTTGTTTGTCAGTGAAGCTGCCCGTCAGTCCAAATCACCTGCTTTAGACTTTGAGATTTGGTGCTCAGGCGTCGCTCTCAATGTGCTTGAGAAATGCCTGTGTGCTGTCTGTGTGCTGGTGGTGTCCCAGAGGGCAGAACCGTGCAGCAGGGTGCCTGCAGGGACTGCTGGGGGTGGGCAGGGGTCCCCAGGGATCTGGCTTGCCTGCGCTGGCAGCTGCCTGGCTACGGTCACAGGCAGCAGGAGCCTCCAGAGAGCAGAGGTTGGCTTTTAAAACCGAGACTCCAGCGCCAGTCAGTGCCGGTCATGTATCTCGAGGCAGAAGATGCCTTTGGAGCCCATAGTTGATAGGCACAGCCTGGGGGGTCGCCTGGCTTTCCATCACTTTGTCAAGTTGCTGGCTCTCATCCTCTGCATCAGCCTTTCCTTGTAGCGTATTGTGCTTCTCCCTTGCTTCTTTACAGCTCCCTGTGAATTTTCCTAGCCATCCTCAGTTTGTGGGGTTGTCTCTTTGTCTTCCCATGGTCCTCCTTTTGCTCTTCAGGCCTGCTTTTATTCCCAGTGAGGCCACAGTATGTGTGGTCTCCTCCTCTTGCTGGTCTGCCCGCATGACTGTAGCACCGCAGCTAGACTGCCCCGCTCAAACCCAGCACGTTAAAGTGCATTTCTTCCTTCCCCCAGGATTAACACGTACTGTTTGGCCTTCAGATAACACAGTCCCCTTCTAGGGGCATGACTGCGTGGATGTGTACGGGCAGAAGCCGGCAGGTTCTTTGGGCTTGTTGAATACACGGGTGGCTTGATTCAGATATTATATCTCGGTGCTGCTGGTGTCTTCCCTGCTTGGCCCTTCCTTCATTGCCCTGCTGCCTCTGGCCGTGAGCTGTTTTGCCCAGGCAGAAGGGATTAATGTTGACTCTTGTGTATTATGTGCACGTACCTCCAGAGCTAAAAGTGCTTTGGAAAGGTGGTTAAGGAAGGCTGTCGGCAGGTCTCTTCTCCTGTTTCCACGAGCTGCAAAATCATACTTTCTTACCTTTTCTGCAGGTTCCTCAGCTGCTGAAGGTCACCTTGGAGAGGTCACCTTATTTCAAGTTGATCAGCCACCATGCCGTGTGCCGCAAAGTACCGCCTGGCATGCTTGTGACTTTCCACATCGTTTTCACCCCCAATGAGAACAAGGTGAGACTGGAGGTCCCAAGAGACAGGTGCCTTCAGCGGGAGGCGAAGCTGCGGGGCTGGGTTCAGAACGGGGCGTCTGCTGTGGGTTTTGCGGCACTGCTAATATCTGTCCGTTGCTGTATGGTTATGGGTTTGTTCTGATAATTATAAATAACAAAAGCCTATTTAAAATTGACCTGTTGTTTGGAGGACACGAAGTTGAGCCTGATCAGAGTGAGGACCACCACCTTTGAAAACTGGAGTCACTGGAATGTGTATCACGTTGGACACAGCAGTGAGACAGCGGAACGTTCTGTCTGAAGCCGGCACTTCCCTTGCGCACTGGTTATAACCCGTGCCGTGCTGCAAGGTTTGCTCTAGGCTGTGGTCAGGCAGCCTGGCTGGCAGCACCATGCGATGCCACCGCAGCAGGGACTGACGGGCTGTGCGTTCCCTCCCTGTGCTTTCCTGGGCATTTGCAGGGGAAGGTGCACGTGTGACAGTAGGAAAATGGCCAGGAGGAGTGTTGATGTTTAGCCATCCCACCTCTCTACTCAGTGTTAGGGGCTTAATTATGACGGAAAAGACTAGAGGAGTGAATAGATGCAGAGAGCTTTCCTCTTTCCCATCTGGCAACCAGTTCCCTTCCTCACCCTGGGCTGGAGCGAAGGTGATGCTTTTTCATAGCCTCTGTGTTCCAGCCTTGCCGCTGTGCTGCCCCTGAGGATACTTGCCTGCCTGTGCTCCAGCTGTGATTCTAGGGGAGAAGATGCGCTGTGCTCGTGGCGGGGAGCCAGCCTGGCAGAGCCGCACTGAGCTCTAGATGTCTTTAATCAGCAGGGGGTCGGTGTGCTGCAGATGACAGAGACATCTGGAGCACACCCAGGCATTGAAGGGGCAGGTAGAATCTGCAGGCAGACACTTACCCCGGAGCCTTTGGGCAGTCACGCTGGTGTGGCTGTGCCTGCGTGCATGTGGCTGTGGCTGCTGTGTCAGCTGGCACCTATTCCCTGCCCCGTGTGCCATGCTTTTGCTCGGAGGTTGGAGCATCGGTGCTGTGGCTCTGGCAAGCCTTGCACTGTGCCGTGATGTGAAGGGGTGACAGTGTCGTCTGGAGGCTTGTTAATGCAGAAGGGTTTAGCACATGGCATGGAAGGGAGGAAGCATCGCAGGGGAACACAGACAGGCTGATTCTTTGCACCAGCACTCTGCTGCCTCTTGGCAGGGTTCTTTGTGTGACTTTGTGGGTGATGCAAGGTGAGGGGGTCGCTCTGAGCCAGCTGGCGTTTCCGCACCAGGCCAGAGGCGCAGGATCCCTTTGGGCACAGCTGTTCTCTCATCTTGCGTTCGCTGCTTAGATTTAGTTTAATGCCCTGTCCTATCCTCAAACAGCGTGGCTGTAGCAAACTAGAGAGGAAATGCCCTGCGGTCCCTGGCTCCCTGAGCTTGTGAAATGATCTGTTGCTTTGGGGAGGGACTGAGAAATGGTTTTACGTCATTCGTATGGAAGGTAAAAATGATGTTGGCCTAGGGCAGTTCTCCATACTGCCCAAGTGACATAAGAGCTTAACCTCACTGAGGCATGCTTTGCAGAGGACGCTGTTTCCTTTAAAATGTGATTTATTAGTATGAATTAGCATTCATTTTGGGTGTGGAAGTAAATTGGTTCCCATGAAGGGCAAATTGCTGCTCTTCAACTAGAGAGAAGCAGCAGAGCAACAGATGAACATCACCCCAAATAGAAGTAGGGTGAGAGAACCCCCAGGAGCACTCATGTCCAGTACTTTGTCCCTTGTCTTGCCCTTGAACTGGTGAGTGTGTGGCATTAGGGAGCTGTGCCAGCAAGGTCCTCTGCACAGCTGCAGCGACACCACGGTGGTTTCTGCCAAACTGGGTTTTGTGCTCCTTGCAGGGCATTGGGAGAGGGATGCGTGCTGCTCAGTGAGGAGCACATGGGGATTGTACAGCAGAACACGAATTTTGTACAAACGGAATGTTTTGGCTCATACGTGATGGAGTGTGAATCAGCGAAGTGCCAGAGTGCTGTAGCTGAGCTAGAAATGCATCCACAGCGTGGTCAGGAGGCGCAGAGCACCTTGCAAAGCCCTTGGCCAAGAGGCAGGCTTTGGGAAATGGTTCTGTAAAGCCACCTGCGCTGGGCTTGCAGTTGCTTGCCTGCAGAGTATCTGTGTTAGTTGTGGAAGGCTCAGGAGTGCTGCCTTTGAACAACCCCTACATCCCTGATGCTGCACGATCCACAGGGACTGTGGGTAACCCAGTGAACTGGGATGCGGGTCTTCCTGATGGGGAGTTGGTTTGTATAATTCTCTTGCTTTGAATCTGTTCTTCCCTGGGGTAAGCCTGACTTCAATGAAGTCACTCCTGATTCAGAGGAGTAAAATTGTGGCTAAGCCCTAAGTAATCGGGCCATGTGAGTTGTTAGTGGCTGAAATGCCACGTAGCCCTTTCTTGGAAAATGAGCAGTTTCCTACTGTCTCGCAGTCATTTGGGAATGTGCCACGTGCTCGGACTGTCAGAAAAGAAATAAACAGCTGACGTGTCTGTTGGTTTATTGGCACTTGTGTTATAAATGAACTGCTAATTTTTCTGCTGGGCAGCGTTTCCACTTAGTTACTCTTGCTGCTTCTGATTTGCACGTTTCTGTTTTGTGGCTCCAGTTGTACAGCGTGGGTGTTCTTGTGCCAGCCCACATTCCTGCGTGTCCTTGCATTATGGTCTGACAGTCTCTGCTGAACTGGGAACCATTGTGGCACTGACTGGCAGATTAACAACAGAGAGAAACACTTCCATTTGTGTGTCCTTCAGGCTTATTAATAGTTTATTGTAAAGGAAGAAGGAAGGAAGAAGCATATAAAACCAGCACAGCTTATTCTGTTTTGCCCTCTTGCTCTTTTCACTGTAGCCATACATTATTTTCCGGCAATGCCAGCTCAGTCTGTGAGGTTTGTGAAATTCATTACTGGTGCTCGGTGGAGACTGAATTAATGCACATTGATTAATATGAAATACGACAGGACAGTGAGTTACTGCATCGGTGAAATGAAGTCCTTTACAATTCAGCGCAGCCCTGTTAGATGCTTTGTAGCGCCCAGAAGCTATTCCAAGTATACTTTCCAGATGGCTCGTGTGGGGAGGAAAGGGGCAGAAGACCAAGGCAAATGGCCCGGTGCCAAACGAACCTGGAGCTAAGCGACTCATTTCAGAGTGCTGCGAACCGGCAGCTGAGGGGGGCAGGCGCAGGGGCACCCCCTTCTCCTGCGACTGGATCTTCATCCTCCGGTCCCTCCTCTCTTGTCATGGCCCTTATTTTCCAGCCTTTGATATCAGGGTTTCAGCGGGAGCTTTCCCTGCTTGGCTTGCCGTGTGACCTCATGCTACAAGGATCTTTTCTGTGCAAGTCGTCTGCTGCAAGGAATTCAGTGCAGGATTTAGGATGGGTTATGCAGGAAATCTGACATCCGAGTGTGGTGTTGTGGGCAGCTAAGGTTGATATCGCTGTGGCAGTATTACCGTTAGCCCCTGAGTTTGCAGAGAGCCTGAAACAACATCAGAGATGAGCAGCTGCTTCAGTTCCGGCGGGTGCCAGTTCAGATGCCAGTGGTGATACCTGGAAGGCCAGAGCTTGTAACTTCCTGCTTGTCACAGGGGTGTGAGAGAAGGGGAACCATCGTACAACTGTCTGTCATCCTTGCAATGGAGAGGGGAGTTGTATGAAGGATGAAGTCATGTTTTCATGAAAATCTGTAGCCTGAAGCTGTGTCTAAACACAACAAACTTTAGAGCATAGATGGGTTGCAGCCCCTCTGTCATCCAGGCATGTCTATTTAGAAACCTGGTCTTAAACAGTCTGCTAAGGGTTTGCAGTTGCGAAGCAGAACGAGATTTTGAACTGGTCTCAACAGTTGCCCAGGCTGTAAGCAAGCGTGTAGCAGAGGTAGTGTCCCGGTAGCACGAGGCAGTGCTGCAGGGGAGACTGCAACCCGTTCCCCCCCCAGGGGGGCAATTCAGCTTTCAAAAGCTTAAGGGACCATGGGTCCACAGCGACACAAGCAGCCAGCTTCTGCCTAGCACCCCTCTGCCTTGGCTTTCCCCCTGTTTGGGCTGACGCTGCATTCAGCCTGGTGCAAGGTCCCACTTTGGTGGGGTGGTAGAGCGTGGCTGAAGGGTCAGCCCGCTCTGAAGTGCTGAGTCAAGCCTTGCACGGGATGCCATGTCCCACGGTGTCCCTGGAGAGGGGGCTTGGAGCATAATGTGCATCTGCAGGAATGGCGAGAGGCAGCTTTCTCTCCCAAGCTCGTGGTTGTCTCTGTGAAACCAAACCCTTGCTGCTTTAGCCTTGCCCTCAGGTCCCTGGAGAAAGAATTCCCTTTCCTTGTTCGTTGCTGTGCAGGTGGTCCCAGTGCCCCTCACCAGCAAGGGAGCTGGGAAGGCTGCCAGTGCTTGCTTTTGGGGGGTATTTATTTCTTGGGCTCTTAATTGCATTGCTGTTGATCCATTTGCTCCTTAGCAATGACAATGACTTGACAATTACTTCCTTTTACTTCCCTCAAATACCTCCAATTGTTGAAGTTCCTTTTTTTTTTTAATCTCCCTGCTGATCTGTACTTGCATCCTCCTCTGTCTACCTGGCATCTGGAAGAGAGAGGTAAGTAAATATGGCATGCCAAGACTGACTAAGGCAGGTAGCTTTCAATTGGACTTGCCTTTGTTACAGTAGTGTGGCCGAAATAACAACAACAGCAAAAGCAAATGGCACTCTCCATTTGCTAATGCAGTTTCTGAGCATCTGAACAGTCTGGGAGGTGAAGTACCCGGGAGATAATGGGTGCTTTAAAGTCATATGGGCTGCCCATAGCTTTTATTTTAGAGGGCTTGGGCTGCAAGATTGAGTACAAATTTGCTAATTCACAAAGACTTGCTGAAGATGAAACCCTTGCCTGCAATATGATGTTAAATCCTGCAGGTTGCTTGCTGCAGTTCCCTTGCTAGTATTTTACCTTCCAAATAGGAGAAGCAAAAGCCCTTGTGCAGTTTGTAGGGTGACTGTTTGAGATGTCTAGAAAAAGAGATCCTTCTTTATTCTTTGTGCCTTGGAGGGGGCAGCATCTGTTTTGGCAACCTTAGCAGTGGGCGAGGCGCTGGGTGGTGGGTGAGGCGCTGGGTGTCAGCTGTTGTGTTGGAGCACTGGGTACGTGTCTGTGCCTGGGCTGGCTGCCTTAGGGCCCTTCCAGGAGGGGATGGGAGCAGGAAATCCCAGCCGTGGAGGAATCCGGATCAGTTCTGCTGAAGGGAGTTTGCCGCTGTGTGCGGTTCCTAAATCAAAGCGCTTCCTGCTTCAACAATTACAAGAATATCAAATGAGTTAAAAGCACCGGGGCAAAAATCAGGGCAGCCAGTGAGTGATGAGAAGCAGAGCTTTGATCAGCTCATCGATAAGAGCCTGCTGGGGGCAATGGCTCCTGGCCCTGGGGCAACAGTTTCCTCACTGATTTCAATGGGGGCAAGGTGGTACTTGCAGCGCAGCCAGCGGTGCCTGCCATCCATCTGGGGTCTGATCTGCTCATCCCTACAGTAAAATGCTTTTGGTAATTTGATTTGCCTTCCTGCTGCTAAACGCCAGGCAGCCGGGGTGGGGGGGGATTGCCTGGCTCTGTTCTGCAGAAGGCAGTGGCTGGGACTGCACAGCCGGCTTTGCTCTGGCGGGGTGTCTGAGTGTCCCCCGTGTGCAGCTCCCGATGCCGCCTGCCTGGGGTGGGTGTGCTAACCAGGCACCCCGTCACTTACTCCTCTAGAACAGACCTTACAGAGGGGTGTGATTAAGGCATCAGCCAGAGCTGTCTCTGTGTCCCCTGGGGCTGGGGTGAGATGTAAAGGGAAACTGAGATTAGGCAGAGAAGAACTCTCTTGAATTGCAGTGCAGAGCTGGCGTAGGCTGCTGAGGGCAGGGGTGGAGTTGTTAGTGCTTTGAAGTACCTGTGAAACATCTGGAGGGACACTTTGGGTGCAGAGCTGAGCCGGTTCTGGTGTGGGGAGATGGGTCAGATGGCTTTTGAAGGGTGCGTGTCCCCAGCCTTGGCCCTGTAAGGCTGTGGGAGGGGGTGAGAAATACAGCTGTACCCTACACTCACCTGGCATCGCAGCAATTACCGTGTCCAGCTTGTGAAGTATTTCACCAAAGACTGACCGTTGCTCACGTATGTGGTGAAGTCCTTTTGAAAACGTACCTGAGCATCGCCTGCCGAGCTTCAACGAGGTCGCCGCGTTGCTGGCATTGGAGTTAGTGCTGTGGCACAGCTGGGTTCTCAGTGGTGCTTCCAATAGTCTGCGGTGGCGATCGAAGCAGGTTGCGTTAGTGCTGTGATCCCTTGCGTGAAGCGACTCTGTTTTGGTGCCTCGGAATCAAAGCATCAGGTAATTGTGGTGCTGCCAGCTTGCTGCGAAAGCGGGTGAATCAGTGGGCTTGTTTCTTCTTTGCAAGTTAACGACCCTGTGCAAGTCATGCTACTGGAATGAAAGGTCATGAAGGTAAAAGGTACTATTATTACGTTATTGAATGCTACTGCAACAGTCCTAGAAAACAGCAGTTTTCCTTCTGCCGTGGGAATGGTGCTAAAAGCATTGTGCTGAGATTGTTTCTTTCCCTGCAGGATTATTTCCACGAGCTCATCTGCATCACAGAAAGGGAGAAGTTTGTTGTGCCTATCCGAGCTATAGGTGCCCGAGCTATCCTGGACTTCCCCGACCAGGTGAACTTCTCAGCCTGTCCCGTCAAGTACAGCACCCAGAAAACGCTGCTGGTTCGCAACGTTGGTAACCGGGTGGCCCGCTACTGCATCAGCACTCAGAGGTAGGGAGCTCATCTCTTTTTGCGCAAAACACTGTGGTGTGATAATATAGTTGGGAAACAGCGACAAAAAGGAACCAGAGCATGTGAGCTGCCGTGCTGCTGCCGTGGCTGGAGATGGGCAGGGCACGTGGGGTTTGCTGTTGATTATAGTGTTTGAAGCATGGCGCAACCTCTGCTTAAACTCTGCAAGCTGCAGAGTGGAGTTTTATAGTGCAACGGTGTCTTCAGAGCACAGTTGTGCAAGGCTGATTCTGTTAGACTGAAAGAGCAATTGTAAGAAGGCAGCTGGACTGCCCTTGGGCTGTGGAAGATCCTGCGGGGCAGACGACAGCTCTAGGAGCTCAGTTCCTGCAGACCAAGGGCAGTGTTAAGAAATGGGCAAGCTCTGAGCTGGTGGAAGAGGCATTTAAGAATTTATCAGCAGCTTTATCAGCAGTTTGTCTAGAGTAGCGAGTGCAATCAGAGATGATAGATCAAAGCAATTGGTATTGAGACCCTGACAAAAACCCTGTGGGGTCCAGAACCTGGTTTTCCAGTAGGTTTGATCCGGTCCCTGGGATCCAATATTCTTCATTAGAATGAGCTCTTAAGCGGAGATGAGCTGGCAGTGGCTTCAAAGCTGCACTACAGCCCCAAAGAGGAATGCCTTACAGCGGGGGCACAGGCCAAAGATGCAGCAAATACCTGGTGCGTGGGTTGGGAGCCTCTTGTAGAGCTTTGTCTCTCTCAGATCTCCTGGAAAGTGCTCTAGCACTTTGTAGTAGCTACCGGCAAGCTCCTTGATCTTCAGTACCTTCTGAAATGGGTATGTGGCCCTGTTGGCCAAATATACACGTTCCTTGGGAGGCCACAAGCACGTGGTATTTGGGCAGTCTCCTGGTCAGGTGCCTGACATGTGCGGTGTTGTGGACAGCCTGTACTGTTCCTGTTGGTCTCAGAAGACAGTCACTGTTTTTCCAGTTTGCTGAACTGGAGAGGGTAGTGCCTTTTTGACACTGCACCTGCAAGGAAACCAGTTCAGCTGGCTGGTAGTTAGCTCCGAGTTGCTTGGTCCCAGAGGTCTTGGTGCAGGAGCTGAGGTCCAGAACGCAGCAAAGACGTGCCGTCTGCCTTAGTGCACTTGAGTTGCTTCAGTTTCTTCCCCAGGAAAACAGGGGTCAAGAGAAGGCTCTTTGCTCTTTCTCCTGGGAAGCGTGAGGGTCCAAGAGGCTCCTACCAAAGCCTGGCAAGGCTGTTGAAGCAGGCTTCCAGGATGCTATTCAAGCAGGCTGCTGCTTGTCACTGTGGAAATACGTAGGCAGGACCTTGTAAATCCCTGTGCAGCTTCCCTCTGGGATTTCCAGATCTAGTCGTCACCACCAAAACAGATACCCAGTCGTGTCTGGCATCTCTTGGCAACGTCCTTGCCAACTGTTCGTTGAGTGATCCAGCGTATGTTGAATCCTGCTTGATACGGATTTTATGCTGAACTTCAACAATTAAATTTTTCAGTCCTGATTTGCAACAGAGAGATGGGAAGCGTTACAAAAGTTTCATACGACACACAAAAAAGTAGAATTCTGAATAACTGGATTGTGTGTGTCTGCAGAGATCAAAAGCTGGTAAGATTTCCCATGTCAGCTGAAGGCATCAGTCATCTCTTCCATTTCATTACAAATTTTTGAAAGCCAGTTTGAAATTTCAAACTGATGATTTAAATCTTTGAGTATAAGCAGTGTTTTATTCTAATTAGGTCACCCCCACTTTCCTTCAGATTTCTTTTTAAATACTCTGAAGTTCCTGTGTTTCTGCTCTTTTTATTTTTTTTGCTTTAAGTGTTCAGCAAAATGTCATAATGAATTCTTCATTGGGAACTTTCTTAGAGGTTGAGTTCCTCCAGTGCCTGTCTGTCTACCATCTGTTTGCATATATGCACAGATGTATAGGAAATATGAGAAATTTGGGGGCTATGTGAAATGGAATCGGGCTGATGGAGAAGAGAAACTCAGAATAACTTTGGAAGGGACCTCTGGAGATCATCTGAGCAAACACGGCGCTCAAAGCAAGACCAGTGTCAGAGTTCGATCGGGTGTGCACACAACACGAGAAGTAAGATCGGGTAATACCAGCCTTGCTCTGTCCTCCTCCAGGCTGTGCAAAGCCCTTTATCCCAGCATCTCCCTGTATGTCCTGTGCCGCAGCCCCTAAGCTCCCTTTCCGTAGAAAGGCTTTTGTGCCCACCAGCCTGTACTGCCAGGGATTCTTCCACCCCAAATACAGGTGTTTGCATTTCCCATCCCTCGGCTGCATGCAGTTCTGCTGTGTCCCAGTGAATGGCAGCCCAGCCCTCCAGTATCTGGACTGTAGTGCCCCAAGCTTGTATCCCCCACTCAGAATCCAAGTGTTCCCCCCTCTTGACCAGGTCAGCACGTTCCCTTGCAGCCCGAGAGCAGAACTCCCACGTTCTTTCTCGCTGTGTGATGAGGCCATGGTGTGCCAGGAGCGGTTCTTCCAGCCAGTGCTGGGGACTGCACTGTGTGACAGTGGGTTCCCTGCTGCTTGTGCTGTGAGCAGTTGCCCAGGTACCTGCCCCGAGGTCCCAGGTGAGCTCAGTGGCTCCAGCAACCCCAGCAGGAAAGAAGTGGCCTCCCAGCCAGCGTGACAAGTAGGCTGGAGAGTCAGAGCAGTACTAGTGTAAATATAGAAAGTCTCTTCCTGTCGTTCTCATTGTTAAGGCTGGATAACGAGTTTCTTCTCCATGGCATTCAGGGAGATAAATGTCACTCCAGTACGTTTCAGTTGAAAATGGCGTCTGGAAGCAGATCTCAGCGCAGCACTGCCTTTTCCTGATGTTACAGACCTTGTGCTACGCTGTGCTTTGGGGTCAGAGAGGATCCGTCTGAGAAGATACATTAAGGAATGTCCCACCAGGCTCTGAAAGCTCAGGAAATGATGCTACAAGGTGCAGTGCTAGGAGCCCCCTGTAGGACCCATATACGACATCGAGGTGTGGGATTGGAGAGTTACCACAGGATGTACAAAGACAGGACAACAGATGCCAGAACAGATCCCTATGAAATTGCTTACTAGTCTGGAGTTGCTCCCTTTCTGCAGGGCAGTAACGGGCAAGATCTCAGCAGGTTCTGCTGGGAAGGTCTCCCTCGGGCTGGTGCGGCTAGATGAGTTTATACAAGCTGGGGATTGCAAGGCACCGCTGGGAGATCTGGACCTGTGACAGTTTAGATGTTGTACAACAAAGCAAACGTACAAATGGGCATAGTTAAAAAGGATGTCAGAAGAGAACCTGTTAATAAACCTCCAAACCTTATCTTTCCTGTCGTTTCAGGAGCAGTAGTGATTCACTAACAGGGTAGGTCTAACAGGACAAGAATTATCCTAAAGAACAGCTCACAATTAATGGCTAAAAGGCCAGAGTTTAGCCTGCCAGCTTCATCTCTTGGCAGTGGCTTTCATGTGGCTATTAGTGTGTCAGGGACGTTTCCTTAGCATCTCTTATCTGTAGGCTGCAGGGAACAGCTTAGTGACGTGCACTGAAGTTCAGAGTTGAGGTTAAGCATGGACCTTGCATCCCTCTGGGTCTTGGAGAACCAGGTCTACGTGAGGGATACCAAGCTGCGACAGCAGTAACAAAGTTGTCCCGTGGGTACAGCATGGGGTGGGAGGCAGGAGGTGCGGTGTCTGACTTGTGCTCTGTTTCTCAGTCCTGAGAATGAGTCCTGACCTCGGTGGGATCCTCTTCTTCTGATAATTTGAAGATGGGAAGATACCTTCTTTCTCGGGCACCCCCTGAAGTCATCCTCAGGAGTGTTATTCCCATCCCAGCTATCTGAGGGCAGGGGTATGCAGACAAGGGGACGGGATAGGAGGTGGTGCTGAATTGTGGCCCTTAAACAGCAGCTTTTCTGTTCTGGCCATGTTTGGGGCGGGAGGGGTGGGAGAAAAAAAAAAAAAGGTGGGGGGGAATTTTTCTGTGCCTTTCCCCCAGCAGGCAGTGATGCCAGCTGAGCACCAGCAGAGCCCTGCCCAGTATAACCAGGCACAACCCCCAGTGCAGGTGCAGGGCCATGGAGAGCAGTCCGGTTCTGAGGCTGGTGGCACCTTGGCTTTCCTCCTCCCTCTCAAAAGTCTCAGGTCCAGCACGTGAACATTGCAGGCCCAGTGCTTCCCCATTAGTCACTACCAAAGTTCTTGCTGTTGTCATGGGAGCAGGTCAGGCCCCTAATTGCAGCAATATCTCCTTAACGAGCAGGAACTCCAGCAATTTCATCAGCTGTCACTGCTTACATGAACGAAGCTCAGCTTGCACATGGCTCCAGTTTTTCACATTATTTTTGTGTGCTGCATTCCCTAATCACTGGGAAACTCTCTGGAAGGTGTTTTTGAGGTGACAAATTGACCACCAGCAAAGCACTAAAGCCAGTACCTTTTGCTTTCTAAGTGAGGCTGTACAGGAGCTGCAAAGCCCAGCTGCTGTTGTGCAGGAGCATGTTGCATCTGACTTTTCCCTGAGCGTTAAAGGACTGAATTATGTGTCTGTCAGCCAAGAGCTGTTTACCTGGCCACAAATCATAATTGCTCGTGTTAAATCCGAAGTACACCAACACCTTTTCATCATTATTTCCAACGCATTGCACAGAATTCCTCCAGCGGGCCAAGCAAACAGTTACCAAGCCTGGATCACAACCCAGAGCCCCAGACTGCATTGCTTGTGAATACACCGAAAACCTCCTGTTAAACTTGCCTCGATATGCTCCTGGTAATGGTGCTTCATTTAGCTAGAGATTTAATTGTTCAGGCTGTAAATGGGTACTCCTTTTGTGTCTTGTTTTCTTGTTTCTGTATCACTCTAATGTGTCTTTGCACTCCTACAGATTTTTCTTTGCTTAGAGCAGCTTTCACTGAAACACTGATAAAATGTGCCCTTTCTTAGGCAAAACCAGGATGCTTTCAAGGTAAAAAAAAAAAAAAAAAAAAAAGAGTTGAATTCTGCAACTTAAACTCCAGTTATTCTCTGGTCTTCAAGAAGAAATTCTCTTCTCCCTGTCTGATTTCCAGGCTGCAATCTCACTGGGACAGGCATTGCCTTGACATTTGTATCTCTTGAGGTGTATAGGTGGCAGGACAAGACGGATTCCTGAGGAAGTCCGTGTCAGGCTGTGCATGCAAATAACCCTCACCATCTCTGTGCCCTTCAAAAACCCTCCTCCGATCGTACCGCTAGCAGTCAGACTCTTGAGCCTTGCTGCAGAGAACTGGATGCAGGGTATGGGGGAGACGAGGTCGTTTTATAGCATAGGATGTTCTGAGGGCTGGAGCTCTTCAGGAGTCGAGTTGGTGGCTCAGTTTCTGATACTGTCTGTTCTCTTTTTCTTCTGCTAACTGTGGTTTGTTTGCTTCTTGCTTGCGCAGGTGAGCTGAAGTGAGCGAGACAGCCACATAGTGTCCAAATGTCCCACAGTAATCCTGATGTGCCTGTCTGTGTTGCAGCCCTTTCTCTGTTGATCGCTCTGCTGGGACTCTTGGGATTGGCGATGCCGTGCAAGTAACAGTGGACTTCCACCCACAGAAGACGGGTGATTATTCCGGGTCCCTGACAGTACACTACGACACAGGTAAGTGCTGGACACTGCATGGTGCCCACGCTTTGCGTCCTTCAAAGCAGAAGACTGTTAAACTTGCTTTGCAGGCTCCTTCTAAACTCTTTTCTTTCTAAACCCTTTTCTTTCAAAACCTCTGCATGTTTTGGTGCTTCAAGTGAGCAGGTAAGGGGCAAAGGCTGAGTGTGCCCTTGTTCTGTGTGGCTGCGTGCTGGTCTCTCCCTGGGGGATGCTGGTGTCAGCCAGGAGCGTAAGTGTAAGTGTGTCTGTGTCCCCGGTTCCTCTCCAGGAGAGCAGCAGTAGGGGATGCTCAGCAAAGCGTGTAGAAGCAGGCAGTGTATGTGCTTTCTGCCTCGTGGGCCCTGGAGTTAGTATTTTTCTGTGCTGGAGGCTTTATTCCCATCTTTGTTTAATCACTTCTGATGGTTTTACCTTCCAAGCCTTTGTCCAGTTGCTTTGCGGGTTTGTAGCTATGAGCTTCTGTAGGCTCCCATGGCAGTACGTTCCAAAGGAAGGAATATTCCTTGGGAAAGTGCTGGTACTAAACTTCTGTAATTTCTGACTAATACTATTTCAGGCCCTTGGGTTCCTGTTTTACGACAAATGGTGACAAATTTTTCCTCCTTTGGATTTTCCCAGGCCGTTTGTGCTTTTACACTATCTCTTGTGTGATTTCTAGGTTGAGGAATCCTGTTCAGTCTTCATATAGAAGCTGCTCTGTACTTTGGAGAAGGGCAGAAAGAACAATTAAATTTCAAAGGCTTCAGCTTGGCTTTTTAAGATCAGAACTATACCCATTATTTCAAGACCCACGTGGCCATGGGTTTAGAAGTGAGACCATGATAGTTTTCGTGGAGTTTATTTTGCCGTAGTTAGTTGTCCCGTAGAGCATTAGGTCATGTTTCCATGAACCGGAGTTGTGCATGCTCGAAGCACTGTGCATGTCTCCCATTTCTTGGGTCCTGCTTCCTCTGCTTGCCAACGTATGCCGAGGATTCAGCGGAGGGGGAAGGCAAGGCTTATAAAGCACGCCTGCCTCTGTAACGCTTCTGAACCTCGGTTATTTTTGTACGCTGAGTTGTCTGTTATAGAAAGCAGGCTGTCCAGTCATGGGGACGTTGCTGTTTCTCTCGCAACACAACTCATGTCTGGCCACGAATCCCTCCCACTCCTCCTGGGCTCCCTTAAGAGCAGAGAAGTTGAGGTTATACAGGCACGAAGGCTGAACTCTCCATGTGTGGAGATGAAGGAATGGCTGCAGAGATCTGTTTGAAGGGTGATTCATTCCCCAACCTCCCTCCAAGAGAGGGGCTCTCTTTCTTCTGGCACGACTGTGATTCGCCGCATTGTGTCTGGCTTAGGGTTTAAGGAGTCCACCCAGAAGGCAGCCAGCTCTCCCCCGTGCTGTTGCGTGGCAGCCTTGGAAAGGCAGGTCCATCGCCTGGCTGCCTTGCTGTAACCCGTGCAGCGAGGGGAAGGCTCTGCCTCGGCAGGGGGATGCTCTCCAGGGATGGCCGGGTCGCTGCCCTTCTCAGCTGGGGCTGCCTCTGAGGCTTTAAACACGCTCCACAGAAGTGCCATTTCAATTGAGAATGTCTCGTGTTTGGAGTTTGCTTCTCACCTGGGAGACCCTCACCTGCAACAGGCAGAGTAGGCTCGGTGCTCAAGTTTGAGCTTAGTTGACTCCCGGGAGTTGCTTGGTTGGGAAGAATGAAGGTTTGGAAGCTCTGGCAGTGAGGGCGCTTTGGTGGGGGTCTCTTCTGGAGGGTGAAGGGCTGGCAGGTGCTCCAGCAAGACTCCAGGCGTTAATCGGCTGCTGTGCACAGCCAGGGGCTCTCTCCTCTTCGGTCTGAGGTGGAAAGCGAAGGTGTGCTCGCTCGGGTTGTGGGACAGCTTGGGAACACTCGGTGTAGACTTGCACGCTCGGGCATAGGCACCGACAGGCTCCAGGCAGAAGAAATGGACTTGCAGGGCTGTGATGGGCAGGTGGGTGTGGGCCGTGCCCCACCGGTCTCGTTCCGACCTATCTTCACAGACCCACAGCAAGTGAGGGCCCTGCTGCTCCAACACGGTGAAGTTCTCATCTGCGTCCCATCCTGCCGTGGGCTGTCACTTTGCCTGTTTCGTTTTATCTCCCTCTTCTGCCTGCATGCCCCAGGCAACTTCACTTGTTGGCAACAAGGGATCAGGAGAGACACAACCCTGGTGGCGTGCTTGCAGGAGACTCTGGGCGAGCCGTGACCGAGGTGGGGCCTCCTCAGAGTCACCTGAACGACTCAGATGCAGAATTCCCTGTGACCCGCATGGGATGGTGACCCAAAGGCCACCTGGGCACACTGAAAACGTCTCCCTGTAGATAGTGTCACCTTGGGGATAAATCTTTACAAGCCCACCCAGAAATAAGGTGCTTAAGGTGGTGCCCAGGACATCCTCATGCTGTACACATGCAGCTCTCGGGATGCAATAAATATATTGATCTGTGGAACTGCTCACACAGCTAAAAGCTGTGACACTTCTGTTCCCTGTGGCTTCCTCCGTTCCTTGTACTCCCATCAGCAAGGGCGATGAGCAATGTCTGCCTTTTGCTTTGTTCTAGGTGAAGATATGCACACAAGCCTTCATGGAGCCGCTGAAGATGTCAACATTAGGCTGGACAGAAACTCCTTGGCAGTTGGGAAGACCTACATCACGCTGTCAAATCACAGATGTGTGGTCATCCACAACCGGAGTAAAATCATAGCCCACTTCCAGTGGAAGGCTTTTCTTACTCAAGAGGAGGAGGATCAGGAGAAGCTGAGGTTCGTTGGAAAGATTCCTTTCAGTAAGACACACTGCCCAGGGGTGAAACTACCATACGGCCTGAGAGGGATGTTGGTGCTTTTTTGGATGGTGTAGGAGAAATAAAGCATCCACCGCATCCGGGTCTGTGTCCCTGGGCTTCAGGGTAATGGAGCTCGGTGCTTCCCATTCTGGTTCCATCCATGTTCCAGCTGATGTTTTGGGGAGGAAAGGCTGATTGCAATGACTGCATTTCCTCGGAGAGCAAATTCCCATCTGTGGGAGCCCTAAATCAGTGAGGCCTGGTCCCTGGGCTGGCAGGGGGTCTGTGAGGCTGAGGAAAGTGTCGGCACTCCTTACCTGGGACGGCGTTGAGCAGTAGCACCTAACAGCTGCAGGCAGCGTACCTGCTGTGATATTCACTGCAGTTTCTTCCCCTCCAGCTCTGGTAGGACAGCAACCTCCTTCAGCCTGCTTTTGCAGTAGTGCGCAGGGCAGGGTGCTTTGCTGGCCCCGAACGTTGAGGCCATCCGGCTGTAGGATGCTGAATTGCCTCGCGCTGTCCCGGCTTCCAGCACAACGAGGTATCCCTGCCCCTTCTCCGGGGCTGGGGAGAGTTTGGAGATGGAGGGTTCTGCGGGGAAGTCAGGGACAGGACTTGGAAGTGCCTTTGGGTGTCAGCACCTGTGTCTTCACGGTGCTGAGAGGTGGGGCAGGCTCTCCAAAGGGTGTCTCTGAAGCTTTGAAATTCCGTTTGGGGCAGCAAGGAAACGCTTCTGGCCCAGGGGGAGGCACTGGAAACGACACTTCAAAGCTGGGGTGATTTAGGGAGTCCTTGTGTGACTTTTCAGAGTTGGACGGCTGTAGGTGTATAGGAGTTAGTCTGAACCCAGAGCTGATCAGGAAACTGCCTTCAACTGGAGCACTTTTTAAGGGCTTCTGAGCAAATAAAGTTCAATGTAATTAGGTCAGAAATGCCTTGAAGGCCAAACCTAGTTTCCCACTGTTCTCTGTTTTTAATTGCACAGTGTGTGACTTTGGTGCAAGCGCAGTGTGCTAAAGGAAAAAATCTCATGACCTTCTCTTAGTACTTCCCTGTGCCATTCTTTTCGCATCTCTCCCCAGCTGCCCATCTCAGACAGGACCCGGAGTGATCCTGTCTCCCCTCAGAAGCAACCAGCTTTCGCCAGAGTTAACGTGTTTCCCCAATTTTTTTGCAGTGACGCTTGATCTCATGCCAGCCTGTGTTCTTTACTGTGACCAGGGCGCTTTGTTTTTCCTTACTTGCAGTCTTAGGGGTGGTCATGGCTCTGAGGCCACTGTGCTGCTGTCGGAGCAGCTTTTGAGATCTTTTGAGAGCAGAGAGGACTTTGACAATGGGAGGAGGCAGTGCAGCAGCCTGTGCTTTGCTGTCACCCAGAAAGACCTGGCTCGTCACAAGGTCTACCCAGAGGCTTGCTCTGTCTCCCTCCTGCAGGACTTTCTGGGATGTAGTGGTGGAATTCTTGTCCGTTGCTGAAGGCTGAGTTGAGGGTTGCTCATGTCGGTGGCTGGAAGCCCTCCTCATGCACAGCGCTGTAGGTCAGCCATGGAGAAACATTTCCCACGACACTCCACTGGGAGCGAGCCAAAGAAAGTATTTTTGGCACCGGTGACAGCATCTGCCCGAGGCTCTGTCTGTGTGCCGCTAGGAACGTCCGTGACTGTGTTTCCTTGCTGATTGTATTGGAATTCAGCTGGGTGGTGACTGCTGTCCTGTTTATAGCGTGTTGCCTCGATTTTCTGTGTACGGAGCCTTCCCCTCACCCCCCTCGAGTAGTCACCTGCTGGTTCTTGGTGGCCAGGGGACTGGAGCGTGAAGGGGGCACAGCAACGTGCCAGCTGGGAAGCAAGTGCTCTGCAGCAGTGCTCCCTCCTCACCTCTCGGTTGTGAGCTTTCAACGCTGCAGTGATCGCTGCTACAACTACCAAGTAAGGCAGAGGTGACCTGTGTCAAAGCTCTGTGGAGAAGGCCCAAAAGAGGAAAAAGGTGAAGTGGTTCAAGGCTGGATGTAGGGGTTTGGATTCAGAGGTGCTGGTGCTGACTTCTTTATTGGCTAATGCTGATGCCAAAACGGCACAGAGTAACAGCTCGGAGACTAATTTTGTCTTTAAGCAGCAAAGGTATTTATTTCGTGCAACACTGGGGAGCTACCGATTCGCACCGGACAAACCAGCTCCGAAGTTTTCAGTGAAAAGTCGGGTAATTTATACAGTTTTTGTGAGAGGTTACAACATCTTTACATACATATTCATTTGATTTCGACATCTAATCATTCTATTCATAATAGGTGGGATCTAGGTGGAGTAAACCTTTCAGCTTTCTTTGTTCAATGATCTTCTGACTCATGGTTTTCCTTTAACATCCTCAGTGGAACCTTTCCTAATTATTCAGAGTACAGGCCTTTACCTTTTCTAATCATTCAGAGCACATTCCTCTACTTGAACGTGGTCAGTGGGAGGGAATAGGCCCTGCCATCTCTCTCTTACCTCAACACAAAGAGAGCATCACCCAGAGCACAGTACCAAACACATCCTGACTAATCTTTTTAAGACCTTGCTCTGTTTCAATGCCAGGCAAGGCTCTCAGGGCCTCTGGCTTCATGCACCTAAACCCGTTAATTTCACTCAAGTGATGCGATGCCCGAATGCATTAGTTTGCTTTGCAAGTGCTCTGGGATCCTCTGCTGGATGGCAGTGTAGGCAACGGAGCAGCCAGTTCGCTTATCCCTGCCGGTGCAAAAGGGAAGATAAACAAGCGATGCTGGTAACCTGCAGCTGAAGCCCGGCTGCTTCTCCGCTTCCCAGTGAAGCACTGCAGTGGGTGCTCCTTCATCTCCATCCGTCTCCCCCGAGCACCTCTATGGGCGGCAAAGCCATCTGAGGGTGTTGGTGGGGTTGTGCATTAGTCGTGGCAGTAGCTTTGAGCCAGGAGGCTCTCCTGAGGGCTGCTAGCTTTCAAACCCCTCTTCTTAGCTTGTGAGTGTGGCGTAAAAGTGCCTGCCGTGCCAGTGCAGGAGTGATAACCTGATCTGCTTGGGACCCCGTGGCCTGGGGTCAGCCCCTCGCTGAGCTGCTGCTGCTGTTCCTCCCCCAGTGCGTTGCTGCTCCTGCGCTTACATGACAGTCTCTGCAAATATGTTGTTTATTAAATGATCTGCTTGGTTTGTCTCTCCCCACGGCTGCAGGCGCTGTCGCAGGCTGCAGAAGCAGGAGGAGAATGAGAGGAATTCTTTTCTCAAGCAGCGCGCGGTGGACCCCACGCTCCAAGAGCGCCTTGCCCTTCTCTCCCGTGCCTTCCAGAACCAGAGGGCAAAGGTGCAGGAAGACTCTATGCTTTTCTCTGATGATATTTTTGCCATTGAGCCAGTGGTAAGTGATAGCTGAGAACCTCCCTTCCTCCTCCTCCTCTTCCTCCTCTTCCTTCTCCCTGAATGAGGTCGCTTGGCAGATCCCCGCATCAGTGTCTTGATGTGCCTAGAGGGAGACGTGAGGTTTCTAGTGAGGCTGGGAGAGATTGTTGCAAAAAGCATTTCTAAACTGCGAGCTCCGGGCAGGCGTTGAGAGCCTGCCTAAAGCTGAGCTCTGCTGCAAGGGCTGTAAATTAAGGGCACTTCCTAAGTGTCCTGACAGTGTTCCGAGGTATCGATGGTTATATATAAGGGCACTCCTTACACGTAGTGTGTGGGGATTAACCATGAGTATTAGTTCACATACTGAAGAATGAAAAGGTCCTCTATGGAAAGGAGGGCAAGTTCAGCCCAAGTTTAATTGCGGCAAGACCAATCCCTTCATATAATCTGGACTTAGACCGTGCCTGAATCTCCCTCCCAGTGTCGTCTGTGAGCCTGCACGCAAGGCTGGCGGGTTTAAACGGACTTTTTTGAGTTCTATTGCACGCTTAGAGAAAAGTTTTTGCTTTTGTATTTATGCAAACAAAACCTCATGTCCTTCAATTAACTAGAGCCCTGATTCTCAATATTTGCATGGTCTGAGATGATGAATGCCTGCTGCCTGAGCAGTGTAAAATCCCTTCTCATCTTGGAGCAAACCCTAGAATAATCTTAGCCTCTTCTTTCTTGTAAAATAGGGGAAACTATTGTTTTGTTATTTATTTTTAAGGAAGGGGATCATGTTCTCTTCTTGGTTGCTCCTATAGCCCGTACAAGGCTGAGAGCCCCCCATGTCAGCACAGCTGCAGTTTCACACCGCCGCAGCTGAGAGCAGTGTGATGTGACCAAGAGCCTGTGTCGGAGCAGCAGGGCTGTAGCAGGGAGTGGGAGCTGATCAGCTGAACATGAAGAGCATCCTGCAGTGTGTCAGCCGGTTTTGGAGCGTGTCCCAGGGCTCCTGCTCCAGTACAGCCGACTATACCTCCATAACGAGCTTAACCTGCTCTTGGGCTCCTGAAGTGCATTAGGGTGAGGTCCAGCAGCCTGGCTGCCCACTGAGTCCTGGTGCTCCGTGTAGCGCTGTACGGAGCCAGAGTGTAGCCTGGCCTCAAGTCTTGAGTGGAAACCTTTCCTAAATGGCTGTGTTGATGTTATAGTTTGCTCTAGGACTGAGCGTAAGTGGGCTACTGCAGGAGCCTCTCCCCTTCTGTCCTGTCCAGCATTATCAATCTTCTGATTCCCATTAATTCCATGATCTGTGGAACAATGAGTTTCACATTCAGAGTTTCGCTGGTGTCTGTCTTCCCCCCCGGCATATGGGTGTCTTCACATCAAATGTTAGTATTTTTTCCTCTTTATCAAGTGTAAAATCTAAGAATGCACTGCCGCCGACTTCCACAACCTTCTCCCCGGTGACAGCCCCGTAACTTTTAGCTTGGGCAGGCCCCTTCTGGCAGCGCCGTGTAAATCTGCTGGAGGGGCCCCGCCAGAGCCTGGACATTGCTGCCTCAGACCTTCTGGCCAAAAGCGGCTGCTGCTCTTCCCACCTATCACCCTGGGAGCACCCTATAGAAAGAATCAAACCCTTGGAAGAAGTGGCTGGAGGTTCCCAGAGGTTAGGAGGCCGCTGGAGGGACGATAGCCTTGGAAAGGCTCTCTGGGCAGGGTGGCTTTGCAGGGTTTGTGCAGCAGCTTTGCTGTGTAAGCGGGCCGGTAGCTGCCAGGTGTTGCTCTCTGTGGAAGCTGCAGCGGGTTATTTCAGCCTGTATGGGGTTAACTTGTGGATGAAAATAGTAACAAAAAAGGAGGCAGTGATTTTGGAATTAGCATGTGACCATGAACATTCTGAGCAGCCATCCAAGCCTGTGGGAGACAAGCTGTTGTGTAAGTCTGGCTTTCTGAGCGTGTCTCCGATTTGATTTATCGGAGATGTCGGCTGTATTTCTGTCACAGGTGTGCTGGCCTTGGAGTTCATCGAATCCCAAAGTCAGCTAAACTCACTCAGCTGGAAAAGCGCGCTGTTGTTAGCAGATACATATTCACCAGGCCAACGGTTCTTTTTAATTTTCTTCCTTTCCTGCTTAGCTTCGTTTTTGCTTATGAATTGTGTTACGCTTGCTTCCGTTAACGGGAGATGTATTGCCTCTGTCAGCCTCTGAGTAATAACCAAACTGCCCCGAAGCGTCCACAAGGCCAATATATCTGATGGCGGCACATAAAATAGACCAGTGAGTACCACTGACTTGTGATCCAGCAGAAACGAGCAGCAAAAGAGTACTTTGTTAGATAGTTGACCTGAAAGACTGATACTGCTGCCTTAGGCTGCCAGAAGCTTGTTTTCTGGCCCCAGTGGAAGGAGAGATTTGGTTTGAAGGCTCAGGATGTGCTCTCCTTCCCCGCTTGGTGCCCCTCTAAGATGAAGACCTCAAGCATCGTCACTACTCTCAGCATTTCATTAACGTCCTTCCTCAGCACAGCAGCAGCGATGGTTTGTGTGGCGGGTGGTGCTGGTAAGCCTGGCAAGGCACAGTTTGTCACGCAGGAGCCGAGCGAGGGCTGTCAGCAGCTCTCTGGGCAGAGGACCCCAGCAGCTGGAGGATCTAAGGGCACCACCGGGCAGCTCAGCCCACGCAGCGCCCTTTAAGGAGGAGCGCAGAACGCCGGTGAGCCGGGGTGTGTGTTCAGCTACAGCTGTCAGGCTGGAAGCAAATGCAAGCAGCTGCCTAATGCACACCCCACCCCCCGCCCCCCCAGGGACTGCCTGCCCAGGGTGAGACCACTGAATTCAGTCTGTTAAACATACAGCGAGCAGCTGGGTGAGGAGCGCTGGTGAGTTATTAGACTCTAATTAGCCAAGCCAGGGAAATCCGTCATCTGAGTGTTTCTTCTCAGTGGCTCGGCTTAGGCAAGCTCCAGGTGTCGTAGCAGAGCTTATGTTGTTTGGAGCAGCACCCCAAAGGCTTTTATTCCTATAAATTCAAGATTACTCTCTGGACGCTTTTGAGTCCGTGCAGCATCCCAGCAGGACCCGAGGGATCTGCTGTCTCGTACGCTGACTGTGGGTTGCAGGCTGGTGTCCCCAGTTTGCTTCCTCAAGCGAGTGTGTTATCGTATAGTAATGCTTCATCTTCCTCCAGTTGCTCGCTGGGTAGAAACACAAAGTCCATTTGATCTGGCAAAGTGTTTTCTCTAGGTTTTGAGAAAAATCCAGGTGACTTTATTGTTTCTTCTGTGTTCTTACGCTTGGTTTGTTGGAGTTGGAAACAGTTCTTTCTACCTGTTCTTCCCTCTGAGCAGGCTGTGCATTAGGGAATCATTGTAGGTGCAGCCCAGTAACTCAGCATGTCATAGCTCTTTAATTTTTGTGGGGGCTGGCCTCTGAGCTCTATGTGCTAAGTTGATGGGAAGTATTATAGTTGTTTAATATTTATGCTGCGGCAGTGCTGGAGGCTCCAGTCAGTTCAAGATTCTTCTGGACAAAGTACGGAGAATACCCAGCAGCAAGCAGAATCAAGCTTTGTGCATAGAAAAATAACTGTTCTTTTTGTGGTCTTCCTTATTTTTTTCATTGCTTTAAAATATTATTACGGTTGTCAGAGACGCATATATTTATGCCAACAAATGGATGAGGAAGCATTTGTAGTGCTGGGGACGGAGGGGAATGTCAGTGGTGCCTTTGTTGAAACCGGTCGCAAGAAGCAAGAGCCTTTAGAAGCCAGGGATGTCTCTGAAAACACATGACGAGGCTCCCTGGGACTGAGCACCAGTGCCAGGACTCTGAGAGAGGGGGAGAGAATGAAGACCCTGAGGAAGCAGCGGTTGCGCACACACTGGTACCATGGGCCGGACTTAAATCCCGGAGCAAGAGCCTGGCAAGGAAAAGAGCTTGCTGGTTGCAGTAGGTGTGGAGCTGTAAGCAAATGCCATCTCTTCTTGTTTGAGCCTGTGTTCAGGGAAACAGGGATGTACGCACCTTGCAGAGAGAACCGGGCTGCATGTGACTCTCAGCTCCCTTCTCAGGTCATCCATCAGCTGGAGGAGCCTGCAAGCTGGCTCAGTGCTGGCGGCACAGGGCAGGAGGAACCTGGTCTTCACTGCTCCCCAGGCAGGAGGGCTTGTTCTACTTGGTGCCGAGTGCCCTGACTCACCAGAATCCATTAAAGAGTTACATGCACGTACAGGTTGAGGGTATAAGAGGCAGCACGTTTGTAACGAAGAGTGGAAAAATCCCTTTGACTTGCTGACTCTCTTCTGATCTGGGTAAAACATTCCCATGGCCATAGGGAGACAGGGATGCAAGGGAAGGGTTGGAGGAAAAAGGTGCCTTGTGCTTAGATCAGCTGGTACTTCTGAAGAAATGCTTGATTTGCTGAAGCCAGCCAGTTGGGTTCCTTTATTAGAACCCTAATTAAGGAAAAAAAAAAGCCTTTACCAGGTGCTAGTAAAGGTAAGGGACTGACATTTTTTGCAGCTGCTTCCAAAGTCTTACAAACCTGGATAAGTGCTGTTTGCTTCTTGCTCTTCATTGATGCTCTAAATAAAGGCTTACAGGGCTGTGGTTGCAAACAAGAAATGTAGCGTTTGAGGATAAATGGTTTGTTGTCTGCTTCTGTTTTAGGAGGGAGATGTCTGGCCAAATTCTTCAATTGAAGTTAAGGTGATCTTCAAACCCCGAGAAGCCCGAGTCTATCAACAAACAGTCTACTGCGACATCTCAGGTACGGCTCCTTTCTCCTCCTCCTGCCACCCACCGCAAAGGCAGGGCACAAATACTCTTCCAGCCCACTTGGTCCCCGTGGACTTGCTAGGAAGGGCAGCGCCAGCACCTTCCTGCTGTCCCTGTGGCTTCCAGCTGGTCTGTGCAGAGCCAGGGCTTGGGATGCCTGGCTCTGACCACTGGTGGCTCTAGAGCAGCCAAAGCAGCGAGGGGATAAGCTTTCCTACCAGGCATTTGCTCTGCTGCAAGGTGTTTGTAAAGGCCAGAGAGCTGCGCCGCAGAAGAGCTTTGGTGGAGGAGCACTAAGCCCCTGTAGACCTGCAAGATGAGCCTTGGATCCATGGATGCACTGCCAGGCTCCTGAGGCGGTAGGAGCTGAGTGAATTGTGCTCCCTGCCCCTGGGTCACCTCCCGCTCTCCAGGCGCTGCCAGACCGTAGGTGGCTGAGCCCCGCTGAGCGCAGGGTGTCTGTGAAAGTACCAGGCGTGTGCCGCTCTCCCTGCGTGGGACCGGTCACCTCGTGGCTCGAAGTCCGTGCTGCATCTGCGTAGTGTTGTACAGGGCTCGCTGCCCTCAGCAGGGTGAGCTCCCTGCCCAGGAAGCACGGGGCGAGCAGTCTGCTAGACAAGCTTTATGCTCCTCCTGGCTGACAGAAGTGCTGTCACGTCTTTTGCTGGCAGCGGTTATCACTGACCCACCCAGTTACGCTGCCTTTGCCCTTACAGAGGTGATGGCCTTGCTGTGCTGGCACGGGGCAGGGAATGCTTGCAGCAAGCTCCGTGGTTCAGGTTACCTTGTCCTTCCTCTCCGTCCGTGTGGTGCTGCTTGAGGTGGTTTTCAAGAGCGGGAGGTCCCTGTCAGGTTTCCATCCAGAGAAATGATTTTCCCCATCTAAGAGGAAGGAGGTGCGAGGCCCGTGGTCCCCAGCAGCCAGGCTCCCATTCTGGAGGGTGCTGAGATCACTAACCCAGCTGCTTTGATCCCTTCCTTACTGCTCCAAGCTGGCGGATGCAAAGGCCAGGAAACAGCTTTTTATTGATACGGTAACTGGGCAGGGTTCCGCAGGCTGCTGGGGTGCGGCTGTCAGCCGGCTGCTGGGCCGTGCTTGGGCTCTTCCTTCTCAGCTCCTGTGCGGTCGTCTCTGATGGCAGCGATACAGACAGCAGGTTTTTATCTTTGGTTCTGTTTTGTGAGCTTTGTGCCTTCACTGAATGGCTTTCAAAGGTTGTCTAAGTGCATGGGAAGGAATTCCGAAATCGTCTTTTATGCGCAGCATATCTTCTTCAGGGTGCAAAGTGATTGCTAAGTTATAAAGCAGCCCAAGGACTCGGTTAGAAATGAGAAACCAGCCCCAAAGTATATCTCCTGAGGGAAGAGAGGGGTCCTGTATCTTCTCGCGGAGCATCTAGTGCTGGTGCCACCCAGCCCGGAGTCAGGGACTGGCTCCGAGGCTGCCTGGAAAATCCAGGCGAACAGAAGGAATTCCGTACTGACATGGTGATCTCTCCCCAGGCCGTGAGACCAGGCTGCCCCTGCGCATCGAAGGGAGCGGCATAGGGCCCCAGCTGCGCTTCAGCTTTGACCAGCTGGACATCGGGAAGGTTTCTGTTGGATCAGCCCAGAGCTATGAGGTGAGCAGTGGGGTTTTCCGGGGTTGGGGTGGATCCTGATGGCTCCTGGGGCAGCGGTGAGCTTTGTGGGCCTGTGGGATTTCTGGCAACGCCGGCAGTTGTGAGCACGGAATATTTGACGTGAGTGAAATGTGGGAGGTTTTGTGGAACCTGGATAGTTTTGATGGGGTCTGAAGGGTGTGTCTGTTGTTCCCAAAGCCCCAGTCGCTGCTTTTTGGCAACCTCCCTTTGAGACCAGCTGGGAGGCTTCGTGCGGAAAAACCAGCCCTTGACACATGAAAGCAACACCGGGTCAAAAAGGTCGGGATCCAGAGGCTTTTGTTTCAGCCCTAGAGTCACTGCACCTTTGTACCCTGGCGGTTAAAAAGCAGCTGGAACAAACGTGTTGTGTTCCAACTCGAGTCCGTTGCAAACACCTTTCAGTGAAGTGCATCCTGCTGGTTCCTGGCGCCGGAGGGAAGCCGGCCAGGCTCCCCGCGCAGAGCTGCCCGCGCAGGCACCGGGAGCGCTGTCCCTGCTGAGCAGCCTCCTGCCACCCTTCAGACCTGGTGCCCCTCTGGCTCTATGAACAGAGCAGAGCAGTTCTGGAAATGAAGCAGAGGAGCTTTCCCTCCCCCCACCCATGGTGGCAAGTTTTCTGTCAAAAAAAAAAAAAAAAAACCCACAAAAAAACCCCCACCCAAACCCCCCCCAAAAAAACCCAAAAAACAAACCCCCCAAACCCCAAAAATCTAACCCCCCCAAAAAAATACAGCAACTGAAAGAGGTAGAAAATGAGGCAATACGTCGTGCCAGACACTTTCAAAAGCTTGACTGTGGCAGGGAAGGACATGTTAAGGGGTTTTCTTTCCAAAATATTGTGCGCTCTATGCTAATGCTGATACTTTATGGAGGAGTCTATTTATATAAATTATTTTTTTTTCATTACTTGAGAAAATGTAAATAAGTAGATGATACTGTAGGTGCTGTATGGAGCAGCCAGACTGGAGGTAAACCTCAGCATAGGATCCCTAAGTGCAATTTGTAACTAAGGTGTAAAACACATGAGCAGTTTTCCAGTTACCAGTGCAGAGTTGGAATAGGTGAATGTTTTCAACAGCAGCTGCAAAACTGGAAAATAAGGGCTGTATGTCTGCTTCTGTCTCAGTTTTTCTGACAGGTTTTGTGGGGACAGAAATTAGGGAAAAAACCTCCAGATCAGGTAGTTGGGAGCGCAGAAATGGCAGGATGTCACCTGCAGCCATCGGAAACTGTAGAGCTTTGCTTTTGGGTAGGTCTGGTGACCAGCAGCGTGCTGGTACTCACAGGCAGGTGTGGGCGCTCCTTGCTGAACGTGAAGAGAGCTGAATCTCACCAAGCGCCGCAGGATTGCGTCGCTTGTTGGAACAGCAAATAATGGTAAATTAGCAGATGATGGCTGCGAATATTTGTGAAAGAGAAATTCTTTAGACTAGGTGGAGCTGCCATGCACCTCACTCTCGCCCTTTCTTGATGTGTCTGGTTGAGCAAAGACAGAGAGACTCTCAGATGAAAGAAAAGAATAAAATGAGCCTCACTGACGTACCCTAGCAGAGCCGGGGAGTGCTGCTGAAGCTGGTTATAGGGCTGTCCCGAGGTATTTTCCACATCAGATGAGCTTGTTGGCGGCAATGGGAGCTGAATGTGTTTTGCCCTTGGCGGGACTGGGCTCGTCTGGAGCAGAAGCAGTGAGGTGGCGATGCGCTAGTAATGCTGCGACCGCCCTTTGCTGCTCTTTGGGGCAGGTCTGCATCGCCTTGGTGATGCTGAGCACGTCCTCTGCACTGCAAGGCCCAGTGGACTGCTCTGTGTCAGTGGAATAAGCCCAGGGTGACTCCGTTTCTGTGAAGTTATCGCTGTTCTGCATGCAAAAGCCCAAAGGAAGAACCTGTCCCGTTGCGTGTTCTTTAGCTTCAGCCAAGCAGCAACACACAGTATCTTCTGCCTTTTATAGATGTCTAATTAGAGAAGAAATCAGCCTTCTGTAAGGAAGGAAGATTCCTCATGTATTTCCATTTTGATTTCTTGCTGCTGCAGGCGATCCTGTTTAACAAAGGAGTCATCGATGCCCCCTTCAGCTTGGTTCCTCCAGCAACGGCTCTGGGCTCCTGCTTCTCCTTCCACCCCCAGGAGGGCATCATTTCACCAGATGGCCTCCAAATCCTCCGGATCTCCTTCAGTTCCACCGTCCTGGGGCCATTCACAGAAGAATTCCGGTTCAGTGTGGGTGGATCCCCTGAGCCTGTGACCTTGACTGTCAGGTGAGGAGGGTTCTAGGAGCCTGGTGGGCACATCTGTAGCCATCTCTGGGTAATCATCTCCCACCTACCTCATTTGGTGATGGAGCAGAGCAAAAAGTGTTGTCTAATGTCTTAGTCGAGCACGAGGGTGACGGGTTGGTTTGAAACCCACTGTGGTGCTGAGACCAGCTTTTATCTGTCCCGGTGGTAGCAAAAGCTGAATGCTTTGCAGTTCTTTTTAACCAAGCCAGTTCCTCCTCTGCCTTTGTCCTTACAGGGGCTGTGTCATTGGACCGACTCTCCATTTCAATGTACCTTCCCTCCACTTCGGTGATGTCTCCTTTGGTGAGTGTGCCCTGGGCTTGGACCGCAGGTCGGGAGGTCTGTGCCTTACTGAAATGAAGCACTTGAAGAGCGTCTGTCGCTTGTGTTCCTCCACAGCAGCCTTCAGGGTGTTAAAAGCAGGGCTGGTGCTTGCTCAGGTGGTGTTTTGCTGTTGTGAGAGCAAACAGGGCCAAAGGAATAGCAAGCCAGTATTTTTCTGGTGCCCTCAGAGCCTGCTCAGCCCCAGCCTGCCAATCCTTGGCAGCAGAATGATGGTGAAAGCCCTTGTCCCAGAAGGGCCCGGGGGTTGGGGCTGAAGGAGAAGGGCGTTTGAGCCACACGCTAGCCTGTGGCTGCTCGGGGCGAATGCTTACCCCACTTGACCTTTAGTGTGAGATGTTGATTTGTGCCGTGAGGGCTCCTCGTTATCACCTGCCCAGTAATAAGCCCAGGCAGTAGCTCTGCGTTGGGCACTGATGTCCCCAGAGATGTGGGCTCCTTCTCCTTCCCCAGCTGAAGCGCTGACGGAGCGGGTGGCTGAGCCCCAGTGTCTCCATTGAAATGCAGATTCTGATTCTCCATCTCGAGTCTCACAAAAGGCTTTTTACTGAGACGATCTAAAGCTTAAATGTGAAATCAATTGTGGATTGATTGAAGGGCCGTTATCATTCTGTGCCCTGGATGCCTCTGTGTTTTCATGATGTTTGTGGGCTTTTTAAGTAAGCTCATTACCTTCCCCGAGCCACTTCCCCCTCTCCCTGCGTCACCACTCTGCCACTGCTGTGTTTCCTTTTGAATAAATAAACCCACAAGAAACGCACCGGGCAGGAATACGGTTGTGTAATAGGAGGTTCATCCTACTTAATCTGATTTCGTTAACAAGGCCTTTTCAGCTGAAGGCAGCTATTGTATTTTTGCTTCTTGGAACTGTGCTGCTGACTGTTGTCTGCATCTGGCGACTTCGGTCCCATTTGGGGCTGTGCAGTCTGTGCGTGTCCTTTCTGTGCCCCCCCTGCCCCCCGGCCAGAGTAATTGCTGGCGGTGGGCAATGCTCACTGCTGATGGGCACGGGAGAAACCTCTGCTGTGCCTGCAGGTGGTTTTCCTCCCTGTCTGTATGCAAATAGCGCTTGGTAAGCAGGGCATGGGAGGTGTCTCCTTCTGGCAGAGCTGGTGTCCGCTCCAGAGCAAGCTGCGGGCTGGTGTCCTGCCTCTGCAGCACATCCCCTGCCACCCAGTGTGGTTGTATCACTGGTTTTCCATTAGGGAAAGCAAGTGTCAGAGCTAAAGTGATGTCAGGCGTTGCGGGCAGTAATCAAAGGCAGCGAGGATGTGATGTCCCCGTGTGTTAGGTAAGGCGAGACACATTCCTGCTCGTTTCTAAGGAAGCGTCAGGTTTGCCTGCAGTGGGGTGGGCTGAGTTGTCCTGTGCTCAGTCGTGCTGTGCTCAGTCTGGCTGCCCCGAAACAGGAGCTGCCTTAAGGATCCTGCCTAGGGAAGCTGCATCAGAGTGCTGTGCATCATGTTGTAGTGCCCAATTTCGTCCTTCCTTGTTATTGAAGAGAAGCTACAGTAAGGAAAATCTGCTACTTTCATATATTGAAAACCGGGGGAATGTTCATGGAGTTAATGGGGAATTTTACAGGCTGAATTTTCAGGATAAATGGTCTGTCTGGATGCACGCTCGTCAGTGAGAAAGAGTTGGGGCTGGTTTGGGGGCAGGTGAGAGGGTTCCTCACAGTTAAAGAGAGACTTGTGCTCTTCAGCACCAGCACCGCTGCCCATTGCCCAAGGAAGCAAGCTCGGCCGTCGAGAGAAAAGGCAACTTCAGCCACAACTCGCTCCTCCCTGAGCTTCTCAGTTACCTGCCGTGCACATTGACAAGAGCTCAACTCCAAGCAGGGTTTTATCCTAACAGGAGAGTTGCAGCAGGAATCACAGCGTAACTGGGGACTTAACTGATATTTGTCTCACCTTCCCAGGCTTTCCTCACACCCTGTCGTGTCGCCTCACTAACACCTCCTTGGTGCCTGTGACTTTCAACCTTCGCATTCCTGGCGATGGCTCGGGACAGCGCAGCGTCACCAGTTTTGCTCAGATTTCAGACAACGCTTGCCTGTCCTGGAGGAAGGGAGCCCAACATCACGTCAAGCCAATGGAATTTACCATAATGCCTTGCAAAGGCATCATCCGCTCCCAAGGAGCCCTGGATATCCAGGTATGGGATGAGCCCGGCCATACGTGCTTCAACAGGTGGAGCTGCAGCGTCAGTGACGCGCGCGAGGGCTGCAGCGCTGCTGGCTTTGGGCATAACCAAGTAAGAGATGAGCTTTTGTTAGCTGAGGGACTCTGGGATGGAGCAGCGTTTTGTTTCCAGAGTCGTAAGCCAAGGATCACGTATCGTGTGGTCAAGCACAGAAGCCGTGCGTGTGTTTCTGAGCTGCTTAGAGCGATTTGTTTGATTTGAAGGGGGCCGAGGAAGGGTGAGGACGGAAGGTGGCTGTTGAAAAGAGAGATGCCATTGCATAAAGCAGTTTGCTTTTCTTCCCGGTCTTATTTTTCCTCTCCTGTTGAGCAGGATGAGTTGCATTCACTGCAGCGGGGGCTGAGAAAGCTCCAGCAGCCATGAACAAACTGCACAGCTTTTGCTGGGCCACGTTTTGCCCTCAGCTTCCCACTGTAAAGCTGAACTCATTCTGGGAAAGTCAACAGATCTCCCCTGGGTTCCCGCTATTGTAGTTGGGATGAAAAATTGGTCCCTTAATACAGTGGTGAGTAGACCATGAGTTGTGCTTTGATTTAGCTTACACGTGCCCTGGTGTGCAAGGTGTATTTCACAGGTGGGGTTTGTCAGCAGAGTTTTGTTCCTGGGAAAGGCAGTGGTCCACACGTGGAGCAGCAGCAGAACCAAGGCAAAACGCTCCCTTTCCTTAGCGTGGAAGGAGAAGTGCAGGACACCACGCGTGCGTGGCTGATGGCTTCTGGGAGTGCTGAAGTATTTGACACTGCTCTTCTCCTCTACCAGGTCACCCTGTGTTCCAACACGGTGAGGCAATACGAGCTGGCGCTGGTGCTGGACGTGGATGGTGTTGGCCAGGAGGTGTTGGCGCTGCCTCTCACAGCCAGGTACCGGTGCTTTCCTTGCAGCTGGCCACCTTTCCCCGCGTAGCCAGGCCCAGCACGCTGCCTGGCGTGTGGTGTGCTGGCTGCCGCCCCAAAGGAGAAATGGTGCTTCATGAGCTGGTTCTGCCCAGCTCGCTGTGAGCACAGCCGTGCTTTGCCAGCGGCCGTGTTGAGAAGCACCTGTGCTCAGTGCTCAGGGCCGTGCCTTTCTTGTTCTGTTTTGAAGGCAACAGTGCTTATATTCCTTGTTGGCCTGTCGTCTGGGACTTGAGGAGTAACGAATCTGCAAAGGGCTGCCCCTGCTTCTCCCTGCAAGCGGTGGGCTTGTGCTGGGTTGGCCCAAAATGCAGCATTTGTTTGGAAGGCAGCGAGCAGCCTGCTGAAAGCTGGGGTCTGGCTCAGTTAATGAAGGCGTGTGCAAATGGGAAAGGGGCTTATGGCAGGACTGGTGGGGGGAAACTAAAGGGGAAACTCGTCCTTGGTGTGGCAGGTGAGCTCAGCTTTCTCTGGTTCTCTTGAGCATGAACATTCCCAGACTTAACCCAAAAACTGCTCTTGCTGCAGCCACGCTCAATGGCGTTGCGCCGCAGCGGGTGCCAGTTTAATGACAAGAGGGACGCAGTTCGCTGGTGCTGTTCCCTCTCCCAGGCAGTCAGCCAGGCGGTGCCTGGGCTGCAATTTTGTAAAACGAGTGGGAATGGGAAGAGTCAGTGTGTGGGCTGGTGGGTGGAGGACCCAGGCAGCTGCAGGAGCTGGGAGAAGCTGGTCACCCAGTGCGAGAGGCAGGCGGTGCTGGTGCCCTCCATCACGGGGGCAAGCGGCTGAGGTTTCAGGCAGGGCGAGAGTGGTACGGGAGAGGAGGGAGTTGCTTTTACTGAGATGCTGGAGTCTTGTTTTCCTTGAGCTTTGGGGAGCGCTGATCCTCAGCAGGAAGGCTCCCGCAGAGCTCGTGCCTTGCTGGGACTGTGGGAGGGTCCTTGCCGGCCTCCCGGGGCAAAGGAGGGGCAAAGCTTGATGAGAGAGCACTGGGGCAGGGCACTGGGCAGCCTCTGCCACGGGAGTCTCGGGGTCTGCCCCTCCTTTACAAGAGGCTGTTGAGAAAAAAGAAGTTAGAGGTGAGTGATTGCTGTAGAGGTAGGAAATGTCTATCTGGCAGAGACAAATGCTTTGTGTCTATTTCACGCTGTTTGGGGAGTGAACAACTTCTACAGTCTCTCAGTGTCTCTAATTCCCTTTTCTTTCTAATTCTAATTAGAGATTCTAATCTCTTCACCCAGGTGTGTGGTTCCTCCGCTGCACGTGCTCAGCCCTGTTCTGAGGTTCGGACGGTGCTTTCTGAAATTCCCTTACGAGCGGACACTGACCCTTGTGAACAACAGCGATCTTCCAGGCTGCTATGCAGTCCTTCCTCAGGTTTGGCATTGCGTTCGCCTCCTGCCCTCCAACGTCGTTATCGAGGGGTTTATTAGGAAAAAAAGGGGGTTTGGAGAAGACCTTGCTGTTTAGTGTTCAAACCTCAAGTTTTGCAGAGAACGGGAGGCTACCTGAATATGAACTTCAGGAACGGTTTGAACTCTTTAGGAAGCAGTTTTGGTTCTAGTCTTTGGGGTGCTTTCATGCAGAAGAACTTTGAAGGTTGTGAAAAGCGGCTGCAAGGAGGCCACCAGCACCGGAGTGGGTGTTTGTGGGTGCAGCAGCTTTTGGACCCTGTGAGGATGCTACTTAGCCCCATATAAATCTTGCACCTTGTGTTGCGCTTTTCTGCTTTCTCCTAGGGATTTTTAAAAATGTGGGTGAATTGCTGCTGTGGTAGATGTTAAGGAGCTTGAAGTTTCCTCAGACTCTGAGGTTCTGTCACATTCTGACAATTGTTGTCTTTGATTCTGTCCCTTACAGGAGCACAAGGAGGATGCTGCTGTGTGGTACTCCAGCCCTGTGCCGTGTGGGATTATCCAGCCTCACAGCTCGGTGGAGATCCCGTTTACGCTGGAAGCCCAGGCGATAGGAAGGCAGGACACTATTGCTAGTGTCTCAGTGTTTGGGAATGAAAGTTTCCCGCTGGTGAGTGCTAGGCGAGATGCGTGCCTTTGTGTGACTCATCTTGGTGGGGCATAAAGTGTACAGGGGTTCTGCCAGGGAAAGGGAGAAGGTCATAATATGTGGCTGGTGTGGACAAGGAAAGAAGGGGTTCGTGGCATAAGTAACAGCTAATACCTAGAGAAGGGTGGTGTCCTCTTAGGTGTCTGAGATGTGTTTAATTATGGGCGTGTGAGGCGGGATAACAAGCCCAGCCTGAAACCCAGAACAATTCCTGGGTCTCTCGCTCTCCTGCATTATTAGATGAGCAGCAACTGCTGCTTCATTAGAACTTTTGTTCAGGAGCACACGGGGACATTGCTGCATGCCGCTAAAGCAAGGGCGGTGTAGGAGGCCGTGCTGAAATGATGAATTCTGTAAAGCTGGATTTAAGCTTTCATGAAAGTCAGGTCCATCCCGCCTGAGAAATATCCATCGTATCTCTTTGCCAAAAGCCCCAGCCAAAGATGCATGAGACTCCACGCTGCTTGCATCTGGAGCACAGACTGTTTTTGTTGGTTTTTTTTCCCTACCAAACTTGGAAAGGGGTGAGGTGAAGCATTCCTGGACTAAAGCCTCCTACAAGACATTGGCATTCAGGCATGTACAGCAGCAACAAAGTGTAGGCAAGAGAATGTTGTATGTGGTGTCCTGGCTTCCACTGGCTGAAACAGAGAACAAATTTAGTTAATAATTTAATTTAAAAACCTTTTGAATTTAAAAGGAGATTAACTTTTGAAGCAGCTGTTTTAAAATGTCTTGTCCTCTCTCTGAGCATGGAAGGGGATATCAGAGGGTTCCTGAGAACCTGAAGCTTTCTGTAATGGAAAGGAAGGCTGGCATTTTGAAAGCAAATGCAGGGATATAAACTTTTTATAAAATGAATTGAAACGATGATGCCAAATCCCCTGGATGCTACTGATCATCTCACCCCAGGCTGCTGGGGATGTGCATGTAAACCAGTCAACAGCAAGGCCAGGCAATGCAGGCTTTGCAGGGAAGTCTCACGTTTGACAAAACAGTTGCTCGCAGATAGAAGGCATGCTTCCCTGGAAGAGGAGGGTTTCTCCCCACTGGAATAGCCAGTTGTTTAACTGTCACCTGGTTTTTGAGCTGCAGGACCCTTGAAAAGCTTTTACCCTTGGGCTAACAATTTATAAATTGGAAGTTGACCTTACCGTAATCTTTTCTATTTGGACATGAACGTGTCGATGTTTTGCCCAAAGGGCGAGCATTTCAGCTGGAGAATCATAGCTGTCCCTAAAGAAAGGACTAGATGTGCTGCATTTTCTATAGGTCTGTCTTCTGGTTGCAGTGCAGTTCCAGCAGTTCCCTGGTAGCTGACACACCCAAAGCTTTCTGGGCTGGCAGAAGAGCTGGCTGTCTTGTTACATGTCCTGCGCTGGTGGCAGATCCTACCCGTACGGCTGCAAGTCTGACCTTGGGAATGGCTGCGTGTTCCAATAGAACTTCAAAGCTCGTTCTTGCCTTAGGCTGGGGTGCCCAGTGTCGATGCCTGGTCTTTACCACCGTTTCAGGCGGAACGTGGTACAGATCTTTCATCCAGGTTGTGCAGAGTCCCTCCACAGCTCTGTTGTCAGGTATTTTGTTTGCAGGTGACCACGTGCCAGCTCCAGTCTGGTGTGTATCATCTGCATGAAGGAGCTGGTAAATCCCAGCCCTGGCGTTACTGGTGGCAAGGCAGCCTCGTGTGCCGCGGGCAGGGGGTTTGGCAGCTGGCCGCTGTCAGAATAAGCGGGCACTCGAGCACAGCTGTCCGCCAGGGTCAGATGCTCTTCGTTCCTAAGTGATCAAATGTGACATGACCTACCTGTTGACAAAGCCAGCGGTGCTGGGGGGGGCGTGGGGGGGTGGCTGGTGGCTGTGTCTGTAGCTGTGGCAATACTGCCGATGGCAGAGCTGCCATCTCTTCTTGCTGCCTTCCTTTCCCTGTGCCATGTTGCCTGTAACGCTGTTGCATGGCATTTTTCTTGTCCCTTTTAAGAACCCTGTAGACAAAGGGGTTGGGGTTTTTGAAGTCCTCTCCTTGGTGGTGAGGGTGCGTGGTGTTAGTACACAGTCTGACAGAAGCCAGCTCACCTGGGCATCCTCCAGATGTTGTTCTGCTCATCCCCAAAGGGCTCTGCCCTACCTTTGCTGCTGCTGTCCCGCTGTCACCAGGAAGCTGAGCTGGCTGGCGAGGCGCAGCTCTTCCCTGCAGCTCCTCCTTCCTGGGAGCTTTGGGCAGCATCACCCAGACATGCATCGTCGTGCATGGCTTCAGTTCCTTATTTTTGAGGCCCCAGCCTTGGTAGGTGATTTTTTTTGGTGCTTAGTTGCACGCAGCAGTGCCCTGTCAAGGGATGAGCATTTCTGGATGCTGCTGCTGCTTCTGGCTGAGTTGGGCTGGTGATTCTGACAGCTGTCAATACCACTTCCTTGAGCCAGACATCATTAAAGGTTGTACACGGTGGAGGCTGGTTTCTTTTTCGGTTAAATCGTACTCTGTGCCCTCCAGTGAATCATACAGCGTCTGGTCAGCATTGGGAGTTTTATGCATTCAGATCCTGTTGAAGTGTTGAGGTGTTTGGAACCAGTGAAATCCACAGCAAGACTGGACAAATTCTCATTGTTTTTAATGATGTGGGAAGGTGGTTTAGCAAAGGGATCTGTGTTCCTCCTCCAGTAGTCTGTGCCAGTTCTGCAAGGAGAAAGCTTTTTGGGTCTGACTGTCAAGAGAAAAAACACCGCTTGAATGATGTAATGAATAATTAATGCCTGTTATTCATGTCATACCGGCAATACACCTAGGCACACATCAGAGGCCATAACTTGCACGATCTCTGCTCTGAAGAGCCTGCTTCGCTTCTGGCTTGTGCTGGTTTTCAGAGGTGCATTTTTGGGAATGTCAGAGAAGTAACTGTCCAAGTGTCGCTGTGCAGCAGCAGCGATCAGGGAGGTTTGGGGCAAGGCTGAGCGGCAGAAGGAGCGGGAGCAGGCACAAGGCAGAGAAAGGAGAGCTAACTGTGGAGGAGGTCTGGAAAGGAAAGCGTGGGACCCAGGGTTTCTCTGTCCCCTGAGAACGGGAGCTTGTGGCTTTCAGATGGGATCGCTCCCGAGCCTGCACTTGCCCCGGGCCTTCTGTTTCAGCCTTGCAACGCTGAAAACTTCCAACAGCCGTACTTATCGCCTCGTTGAGGAGGACCCTTAGAGCTGTCTCGTATTTTTTAACTTCCCCTGCTTTTTTTTTTCTTTCCTACCTGCTTCCTGGAGCAGAATGTCTCTTTAGTGAGCGTTGGAGAAGGACCAGTTGTCTACGTGCATCCGAGGGAGATAAATTTTGGCAGTATTGAAGTTCTGCAAGATGCGTCCAAAAGTCTCCACCTCTCCAATCAGGCTGTCATCCCTGCATCCTTCTGTGTAGAGATGGTAAGTATCTGTGGGGCTGTTTCCCAATGAAAATTGACTGGTCTGTAGCAGCCTGTGGCTTGATTTTTACATGCAATGTTTCCATATTGCTGTCTCGGAGAGAAAGCAAGATATTCCGTCCCAACGCAGCGAGAGGAGCCTGGCTCTGGGGGCAGTTTTAGCTGGGGCACCCCCTCAGTAAAGTAGACAGCTTGCATAGACGTTTGTGCAGAAATGAGTCTGGATCATCTTTACAGGTTTTCCCTTTGTTTTCTGGAGGGTATTTAACGGAGAGTCGTGTCTTTGGAGCTCAGAGATCAAGAGGCCCCTGTGGCCCTTTGCTCCTGGAAGGGCATGGATTTCCCGACGCTTTCCCCATTAGGTCTGCGTTTGCTTTGTGTCAGACTGCTGTTTGTGACAGAGTCTGGGGTGTGAAGTTTGTCCTCGGCCTGCTTGTGGTGAGGTGAGTTTCACACCTGCTGGGGGCCCAACCAGCTGTGGCGTTGCACAAACACAGAACGGTAAGGGTTGTGTAGCTACAGAGTCTGTGGGCTCCGTCGCGTTGCAGAGCATCTCCGGGGGCCAGCCGCAGGGAAAGGCCGTTGAACTGATGGATGCTGCAGCTGACAAGCTGCGTGGCAGGTGGCAGGAGGAGGTTGGGTCGCTGCCCTGGCAGGGGGGGCAGGGCTGGTGCAGCCAGGGAGGGCTCCTGTGCAGAGGCTGGGTGGGATGTGCCGCTCACTGGAGGTGGGATCTGTGAGGGGCTTAAAAACAGGGTTGGGGGGAGGTTTGTTCTGCTCCACGCTGGGTGTGTTGGGTTTGTGGAGCTGGTTCACCCAGGCCTGGCTCTGTGGGCTTGGCTGGGTCTGCGGGTAAAGCATCAGGCAGCGTGCGAGAGGCCAGGCTCAGCCCCCTGGGCCAAGGAGGAGGGGGGCGAATTTCCTCCTTGCGGCTTTTCCAGCTGTTTGGGGGACAAAGGTAACCTCCAAGTGGGGGAGGGATTCCCAGGGCAGCTTTCTTTGAATCCACCATGAAAACCCGCTTGCCATCTGTGGCGAGAGCAAGCCACCAGGGATGGCTGGTACTGGTGTTGAAATGATGGGTTTGCATGCCTGTCGCAGGCAGTGACCCGCAGAGCTGTTCGGGTCCTGCTGCCCCGGTGCAATGCCTTCCCTCCTCCCCGGGCAGCTCGCGGTGTCGCCGGGGGGCTTGCAGGGTACATCTGCCCCTCCGTTGCCTCAGGGCCCTAACCCATGGGACTGGGCAATAAAGCCTGTCGTGCTTCACCGCCATCCCTGCCAATCCTGGGGCTGATCGATCACTAGGGCAGTAATACACGGCGGCTCAGGGACGGTTTCTTTCCCTGCAATAAAGACGGGCTCTGCTTGAGCAGTGGCTTGGACCAGATGATCTCCAGAGGTCTCGCCAGCCCCAGCCGCCCTGTGACTGTGTGTGTGTGATGCTCCCCCCTGCTGACTCCACGGGGCTGAGTTCCCCCATGGTGAGCATCTCTGCTTTTCAGGGCAGCTGCTGCTCTCATGGAGACGTGCCAGGAGGCAGGTCCTGGGGACCTGCTCCGTCAGCCGCTTCACCAAGGGCTCTTCAGCCAGACTCCGGGCACGGTGCTGCTGAGGCTGCCTGATGGGAGCAGCGCGGGCGTGGGCGAGATGTGCCCGAGCTGCGCCCTGGCCCTCAGCAGCTGCCTGCTCTGCTGCTCTTTTGCTGCCCCAGTTGAAGTTTTGCCCTTGGCTGCCTTACGCTGCCTGGCAGCTTCTTGACGGGAAGCAGAGGGGACTGAATAATTGTGGAGATAAAGCCCGAGATGCAGTCGGGTGTCAGGGTGATGCACACGTGTCCATCTGAGAGCGGAGCAGGCTGGGCTGTGCCTTAGCCCAGCCGATGGGTGACACAGGCATCCTTCATTCCCCCGTGTCCCTGAACCCAAGCCTTGTGTCCTGTAAAGCGCCAAAGCCGCTGCTCTGATTCCTGCTTGGAGGTTGCTGCAGGGTGGTGAGCCGTCATTTCCCTGTCTCCCATTTGTTGGCCAATCTGCAAACGGTGGCTGTGAGGCTCAGAGGTCATGGTCTCCACTCGAAGGAGCGAGTTATTGACTGAAATTTTCACAGGAGCGTTGCATCGGGAATGTTATGCAGACTGACGGGCAGCTTGACAAACTGAATGAGGTTAACTGAAGAGGCAGCCACAGGGCAAACAAAAGGCTGGTGTCTTGTTTGAAACAGAAAAGGAAAATGCTGTAATGCAGATGGCCGTGCTGCCACCTCAATGGTACTCTTAACCGTCGAGTGAAAATTGCTCTTCCTGTTAAGGCAAGCTTGCTGCTCGCTTTGGGGGAGACAAGATCATTACCTGAGCAAGCCAGGATGATTTGTGGTGAACTTCACTTTGGGATAGTGACTTCAGGAATTACTTGCAGTTCCCCTCAGGCACCAGCTTCCCTGTACCCCTCTCCTCTCTGCTGGGTGAGTTGTGTCTGTTCTGTTCTCAGTTGCAGGGAGCAGCAGGGAGCATCTCTGCCACCAGAAGAAAATAAATAAAAACCCGCCAAATCTGTGTGTTGAGATGGGGCTTTTTGGGTGGGAAGAGGGGTGTAGGGACTGCATACCTGCGTCCTCGGTTGGCTTATCCCTGCTTGCCAGGGTGTCTGCAGATCTGCGACCCTTGGGACCAGTGTGTCGTCCTGTGCTCACCCAGCGAATCCTGTGTCTGTCGGGTGTGCTTTTCCCTGTCAGATTGCTTTCCCAGCTGCCAGGCAGCCCAGCCTGCTAGGGAATCCTCTGGATCCAGCGAGTGGGGGGATTTGTGTCTGTCTTGGGTAAAAATGACTGGAGCAATGGGTCAACATGAAGGAGCTGTTGCAGCTTAGCTGGGGGTTGAGGTAACCTGCTGACAAAAGCGGCTGTTTCTCCTCCTTGCTCCGCTGTCATTTTCTTTTCCTGCCTTCTGAAGTGTCTGATTTTTGCCGTATTGACAAGTGCCAAAGGCTTGTTATGGCCTGATGGAAGTGTTTGCTCTCCCTGCAGAAAGGAAAAAGCATCGTTCTTAGATCATTTCCTACTTGTTCTTTGTCATGCTGTCTTCTCAGGTATCTTTTGTGTGATTGCTAAGGTTGTCATCTCTTGGCATCACAGAAGGCAGCTGCGTATCACGTCTCTGTGATCAGGAAAGAAAAGACAGGCCTAGGGTGTAATTTTTCTTAATCAGTGGCAGCTTTCTTCTGCCTGCGTAACCCCCGTGCTGGGTCTGTTATGTGCTACCGCAGGGTGGCAAATGGTTTCCCAGTGCCTTGTAACAAGGAGGAGAGAGAAAACCTTCCTTGGGGTTTCCTCGTCTCATGACAGTCGTAATGCGGGGTCCTGTCTCCTTCAGCCTGAGCCCTGAGCTCCCTGATCCAGAGCCCTGTGCTCCAGGTGAAGCTCCCTGCTGCCTGGTTTCCAGCAGCGGTCGTACAGCCAGCTGGGTTGTCTTCAGGAGGGTGCCTGGTGGCTCAGTGCAGATCCCCTTCTGCGTTCCCAGGGATGAGCTGCTGCCACATTCAACTTAGACCAAGATTTGGTTGGTTGGTTTTGTTTTTTTTAAAAAAAGCTGTACCTGGTTATCTTGTCACTGGTATTCGCTGTGGATAACTCCATGGATTTTTCAGGCAGCGTATAAAGGCTGTTGGTCAGGTGCGGTGTAAGCAAGGGCAGAACACACAGTTCCCATACTCTCTGCTCCCCTGTAGTGCAGGATTTGTTTCATTTACTAATTTCATTGCTTATTCCCTCAAGCTTTTGATGACATTGCTTTTATTAATGCAATGGCCATATGGAAAGACCACAAAACACGGAGATAAACTTCCAAACGGTGCCGATGCTGCTTTAGTGACTCTGTTTCTGGGTCTGGCTGACGGGCGATTCTGTTGCTCTCTGAGTAAATCGTGCAGGTTGCGGGCAGTGAAGGCTTTGAAGAGCACATCAGCATTGTCTGCAGTTCTCCCCTGCTACTCTCGCTGAAGTCGGAGCAGACTTCAATCAGCAAGAGGGTGGTTTTCAAATCTACTGTAAATCACTCCCCCCGCCCCCAAAGCAGCTGAATAATTAGCCAGCCTGTCAGTGTTTGCTCATAGTGAGACAGAGGCAGACAGTGCTGCGCCCTTCTCATGATATCTGCAGTGCTGTTTAGAAATTAGGGTTAAATTAACTTTCCAGGGTACGGGCAGCACTAGCCCTGCATATGTGGCCTCTTCCAAGGTGAGCAGAAGTTTTGAAGATGGATAGGCTTAACTCTTTCCTGAGCTGTCCCACCAGAGCCTCATGGTGCTCCAAAAGCTCACCTTTAGAATGAAACCCTTGGTTTGGGTTTAAAGGCTGTGTTTTGCTTATACAGCAGTACCAGTTTGTGCATTTCCACCCAGTTTGGTTTTGCCGGAGCCCTTTGTTGTAGCTGACAGGGCCTGGAAACACACAGCATCAGTCGTGAACATGGCTCGTGGCCAGGAGCGTCCAATCTCATGCTGGTGAGGGGTTGTACCAAAAGCCAAGGAAGGTAGAAGGCTGTGTCCCTCCCAGTGTCACTCAGGCTTAGGTCCAGGGCACGTGGGCCTTAAAAGGGGGAGCAAAGGTTTGGAGGAGACCTTGGAAAAGGTGCCTGAAACCTGGCCTTAGGGAAGAGTTTGGATTTTATGGCATCCGGTATCTTCTATGGGTTCATGGTCTTTCAAAATTGCTGTGTTTCAGTAATGGAAGAAATTGTTACTCTGCTCATCTAGGAAAAGGGAACTTGTCACGTTGTGCTGCACCCGCTGGCCAACAGGGTTCAAGAAGGGTAGAAGTCTTCAAAGCAGTTACGCTGCTACAGGCCAGAGTGACTCAGCTGAGCTCTCTTCCCGAGGGAAAAGCAGGAGGATTTTGGTTGTTCAATCCTGTGCTTGGCAGCAGCTGGCCAAGCCGTGTCCGTGTCCTGGCTGGAGAGCCCCAATGTGCAGAGTGGTGGCACTGGTCTCCCCAGCCCAGCGGGGAGGGCAGATGGGACCTGGAGGGCTGAGCAATGGCCAGGGGACACAAATGGAGACAAGCTTCGTTGGCTCACTCAGCAGCTGCTGTTAGCTGAAGCAAGTGTGACAAATTGGGCTCCGTTGTTGGTGGCAGTGAGTGCCACACTTTAATTCTTTTTTTTTTCTTCTTTTTTTTTTTTTTTTTACTGGCTTTAGAGGCTCTGCCTCGATTTCACAAAACATCTCCTTGCTGGTGCTCTGGGGCAGAGGCTCAACCAAAGCGGTCCCCCTGATTTTGCTGAGGAGATGCTGGTGCCGAGGTGCCAGGAGGAGGCTGGTGGCTGGTGGGAGCATCCGGCCAGCCTTGTGCTCTGATCCCCACCCTGTGGGCCTTAGGGTGCTTCTGGGCTCTTTCTGCCACTGGCCGTTTGTGCGGGTGAGGAGTCACTCTGCTATGAAGAGCACAGGCTCCCGCCCCTTAGGACAGCTAAAGCCCCTGGGACAAGGCTCCGTGCGCAGCTGATGTGGCGGGGGGTTATTTCCCTTTCGTGCGTGACCCCCACCGGGGTCGGTGGATCCGCCTGACAAGGTGTGAGCACTCTCTCGCCAGAGCTATGGCTTGGTAAAGTACAGCCGCATTTTTCATGTTGAGTTCTGCTGCTTCTTTCACTCGTGCAAGGCCGGAATGACCAGATGACTTCACTTAACGGGCTCAAAGTAACTTGCAGAGGGCAGCGTGGTGGCTCCTCAGCCATCCCTTGGGGCAGCCATCCAGCCGTCCATCTCTGATGCGCGCTGATGCCCGCTAGAAGCAAACGTTGGCAGCTCTTATTCCCAATGAAATCTGTCCCAGGAGAAGCTAACGATCTCAGTGCTGAGCTTCTCAAAGCGGTTGATGCCAGCCCTTGCCTGGCGCTCTGACTCTGGCGTCCAGTGGTACAAGCTCCTGCAGGGACAGAAATAGCCGCTGTCTTTGTCTGCCCAGCACGTGCAGCTATTGCATCGTGTTCTGGAGCATTCAAGCCTAAGCGAGGAGCAGGGATCTTGTCAGAAGTTAGATTTTGGCCTTCAGAGCAGGGGGATGGATGCTTTTAGCGTGTTCCCAAGGGATTTCTTGTCTCTGGGACACAGCCTGGACCGGTGTAGGCAGAAGCTGACCTAAAAACCTGAGCGGAGCTGGTCCGGCAGAGCCTTTTGGTCCTGGCAGGTCTCCTGTTCAGTGGTGCACTGTGCTGCCCCTGGGACCCACACCAGATGCTAACGGAAAGGATGAGGACGCGATGCAAATCGTGCTCCTCCGGAGTGGGCTGTTGGCCTGGCAGGGCACGGTGGGTCTGCGCTGGGTCACCCCGGGACACTGCGAGTCTGGCTCCATCGAGACAGCCTGTCATTATTCCTCAGTAATAGTTCCTTGGGTACAATTTCCTGCCCGGCTTGTTGCCAAGCTGTGATAAATGAGCTTTGTCAGATAGCAGACTTGCAGATTCACCTCTGGAGCAGCGCTATCGGGTCTCCTTTTCAAGCAAGCTACCCTGTGTCAGCGTGAATCGGAGGAGAAGTTGTACATTAACGTCAGTGAAAACCTGACGCCCACTGGCTCGGTGTGAATGAGCTGGCTGGGTAGCCCTTGGCTGGCGGCAGCGCAGCCGATGCCTCCGAGGCCAGCGACCAGCTGCAGGGACCACAGGGGAGGGTTGGTGGGAATCCTCCGTGGTCAGTGAGGCCCCAGTGTTTACCCCGTGGCAGCCACCTGCCTCCATCCCAGTCTCATCTTGCTTTTTTAGAAATTTTTTTCAAGACTCTTTTTTTGAAGCCCTAGAGGACAAATGAAATGGAGCTGAGTGTATAAATGTTGCTGGTGCCCGGAATCGTTTTGATGCCTTTGGCACACTCTGTTACGGGATGCAGGCATGCAGCCCTGACCTGCTCTACATGGAGGGCACAGCCAGCCTAAGGAGTTAGCGTAGCTGGAGCACCTACGCTTGCTGCTGGGACCCTGAATGCTCAGCAAGTTATCGCTTCCCTGGCCTCCAGCTAGCCTTCACCTTGTCAGCAGAGGTCATTTTGGGGTGTTATTTTAAATGTTTCTGTGACTTCAAAGTGCTGCTTGGTTTTCTGCTGCTCTTCTCCCTTGGGCTGGCTGGTGTCCTGTTAGAGCTCAGAGCTGCCAGCCTGACGGACGGAAGCTCGAGCTAACTTCACCTGGATCGAGCACTTGCTTTTATCATGTCAGGCCTCTGAGCACACCGTTGTTTTCTATTTAAAGGGAAAAAAAAAAGAAAAAGAAAAGGAAAGTAACCCTCTTCTCGACAGTACTGTAGAGTTTTGGATGAGTGGTGCCTGCCATCCCAAACACAGCGCTGAACTGTGATGCATGTAGCACCGATGCTGTGACGGACACTTGAAAGCCACGTGTCTGCATCCCAGTGCATTTCCTGCTGGCCCGGGAGCACTGCGTGCATTTCTCTTCTGCGAGCTTGCTCCTTGTGAATGTGGCTTTAGGTGGGCTGGAGGGGTCCAGCACCTCTGTTGCCCCATCCGTAGAGGGAGGCCCGTGAGGAACCAGAGGAAAAGAGTGCTTGGGAAGCCCAGGCCGTGCCCACAGGGCACATGTCTTGTGGTTTTCTTTCTGCTTCTTGTTTCGCTGCCCTGCTATAAACACTTAGAGCTGACTTTGCCAAAGCAGAGGGCCTTGGGGCACCTCACTGCAGGTGATGATCCGTGGGAACAGAGGGCTGCAGCCCTTGAGGGGCTGTTGAGAAGCCTGACTCTTGGGAAAGAAGACTTTGGGGTTTTATCAACCGCTTTTGCAAAGTTATTCTTTGGGGTCTCAGCAGTATCCCCCAGCCGTGTGGCTGCTGCGGGGGGACTGGAGCAGTCCTGGCTTCCTCTGGCCTGGAGCCTTTACGGCAGAGCCGGCCGCCGTTGTCGGGAAGCCAGGAGATATCAAGTGGCTTCCCTGGGTGTGCCCTCCAAGAGGGAGGCTGGAGGGACAATAGCATTCTCCTGAGGGTGAGCATCCCTTGGGTCAGACAGAGCTGGGTTAACAAAGTGAGTCTGTTAAGGGAGGGTAAAATAGAGGTTGTATGAGCTCCTGCACGGGTGCTGTTTCCAGGCACTGTAGCTCCGAGTTGGGGAAAGGAAGCCTTCATGGTTTTTACCCTCATGTCTTTAATCCTTTTTCTGCATCCCGCAGGAGACCAGGGTCCATGGTTTCCATCCTGAGTTACTGTTTGGCTCATCTTACAGGCTGGCAAACGCTCGCGCTGGAGGATTGAACCCAGTAAAGGAGTGATCCCCCCCGAGAGCGAGGTGTCTGTGGCCATCATAGCAAACTTGGACGACACCGAGAGATTTGAGGATGAGGTGAAGGTGTCCATAGAGAACAGCCACACCTACGTCATCCCTGTCCAGGCTGTTGGCACAGGCACAACGATTGTCACCGACAAACCCATTGCTCCAGAGCTCAACTTGGGCCTCCACTTCAGGTAGGGATCTCTCGGCTCCCGCTTCCCACATGGGCTCGGCAAGGAGTTTTGCTGTAGTCCTTCAGGCTAGTTGTTCTTCAGTGCTCAAGGTCCTGGCTCTGCTTCACCGAAGCCACAGGAACTCCTTTAGGAGTGTTCTATGGCCGTTTGAAAGTTGTTAGATACCCTCAGAAACGACCAAAATGGAAACCAGTTGCTAGATTGTCCCCGATTTGTTTTTAGTTGGAATATATTTATTTCTGTACTTTATCAAAGAATGAGCTGGAGGAAAACAGCAGGTCCCAGAAGCCTCCTGCTGGAAAATGCTACATTACAAGTATAAACATATTTCTGTTTGCAATAACGTTGCTTACCTTTCCACTCGCTATGGACTATTCTCTCGCAAGAGTGGAAAACCTTGGTGGTAGCTTGTTAGCAACTCCTCGACTGAATTAATGGTGCTGGTTTATTTCCCTTCTGCCTGGGAGTCCTGGAGGAGCTGCAGAGTTTCTTTGCCCTGTATCATCCATCAGTCTGCTCGTCTTCCCCGGTTCCCCTGCTGGGCCGCTCTTTATTAGAGGCGCTCGCTCTTCCCTCGTTTCCCCTGCCCGCGTTCCTTGCGGTCTGCCAGCACTGCGGCGGCGGCAGCCCGAGGCAGAAGCGAGCAAGGGTGCCTGCAGGAGCAGCTCTGAGCGGGAGAAGAGGAGAAGTTGGCTGAGGTTGGGTGGGATAAATTGCATGTGCTACCTGAAAGAGCTTAGCTCGGAAGGGGGCATTCACGGATCCTAGTGCGTGTGTCTGAAACTGGCTACATTCTTACAAATGGGAGAAAAAATAAGCCTTTTCAAAGCGCTGTTGCTGTCGGAGTCCTCTTGGGACGAGAATAATACTCTTCTCCAAGTGCCTGTTCCTTTTGCTGGCTGCAAAGAGGCTCCACAGTGCTCCGATACCTAAATTTTGGGCTAGAAAGAGGAGGTTGATGCTGCCTTAAGCGTTTAGGCTAGACTAGTGGGGTGGGGTGGGGTGTTGGGGTGTGTTAAATATGCACCCACAAGCCCCCCAGGTAAGCAGGGACATTACAGGGAGATTGGCACTTGGCCAGCGTGCCCTGTGCTCTGTGCAGCCACAGATGGGCTGCACAGTGGAGGGGAGAGCGTGGGTGGGAATGGTGTCATTGTCCTCTGCCCCCCTTCGTGTCTTTGCCCGCAAGCTAGTTGGGAGCCGCCGTTGGCAGTGGGTGCAGAGCTGCCACCAGGTGAGCTGGGGGGACCCAGGTGACATCCCAGATGAGGTGGGCTTTCCCAGAGCCACAAATCAGGCACCTACCCAGAGCTTCCCCCAGCCTTCATCTGCCGCTGTCCACAACAGAAAACCGGTTCATACTAAGCCTTGTACACATCATTTGTAAAGTGTGTTTCAAAGACTCGTTTGTTCTAATCTGTCACTTCTGTGTTGGTGTTTAGCTGCTTGTGGCAGACGTGCATTTTGCAAGACACGTGTTCCGTACCTTTCAAAAACCCAATAATTGTTGTAGGAACAATTCTGTTCCTGGTGGCGCTCAGATTTATAGAGGGTAGAATAATTATTCCACGCTGGCCTGCAGTTAGTGTTTCTTTACATAATGGAACCAATTTCCATTGAATATTCGTTTCGGTTTATATCTAGCTGTAGTGATCAATCTCTTGTTGTCACTCCATTCCCTCAGCTGGTAGACCGGGTCTTGTTGCTGTGTTTGTCTTGGGGGAAGCTTATGCTGATCCTGCGTTCTCACAGTGCATTTACCTTCCTAAGACACAAAACCAGCTGCCCTGTTCAGCTGATGCGTTGGGGGCAGGGAGAGCTGGATGCTCCCTAAGAGATGGGGGAGTGAGGAGGGGGGGTAAGATGGGCCCCGGCGGTGGGATAACTGGTGCCCAGATCTCCAGATGAGTCTCTGCACCCTGCCAGCTCCCCAGTAGCATCTTCAGAGGAAGCCACCTGAGGCAGCAGCTCCCCAGGAGCAGGTGAAATGGCAGCAGAGCTGCTCGTCCACCCACCTGCAGCCAGGTCAGACCAGCTTCGTGCCTGGTGCAGGGAGACCTGCAGGACGCACCTTGGGAAAACCCTCTGAGTGCTGAGCACCAAAGGGTGATGCTCTGCTCACGAGTACCTGAGGTGACGGATCTTTGCGAAGCTTTTCCTTGCTGTACACAAACTGACCAGCTGCTGGCTGCTGAACTTAGGGCCAGCCGGGGTCTGGCTTTGGCTGAAGCTTCGAGCTAGGTCAGCCTTTTCAGAGGTGGTTTTATTGCTGAGCGTGCGGTCAGATAACGCCATTGGGGTGCTGAAGCTGGGTGACCGCTGGGAAATAGCAGCCCCCATAACGTTTTCCATCTCTTCTTCTAGCTTTGATCGCTGCTGTTACCATTTCAAGGTGACAAACAGAGGACGACGCACCCACCAGCTGTGTTGGTCAACAGAAGGCTTCCCCATGTTCAGCCATCGTGACCGTCTCCATGCCATCAGTAACACCAAGGGCACAGATTCCCTCCAGAGCCCCAAACCTGCCTGCCCTGTGTTTAAGCTTCAACCACTGAGGACAGAGCTGATGCCGGGCAAGACTGTGGAGATGGTGCTGGAAGGCTCCTCCAGCACTCCCCAGGTGAGTTGCCCCACGAGGGCTGCGCCCTCCCCACCAGGTCACCTCCGCTGGGGCTTCTTCCGACCCCTTGACATTTGCCTTGGGAAAAGGAGCAAGCGCTTTCCAGAAACTGTTTTAATGCCACAAGTTACCATGGCAGCACCGGCTGCTTTCCTTGCTGGCCACCATCAGTGTTTCCATAGTCACCATAAACCCAGCTCGCTGGTACCAAAATGCTGGCTGAAGGGAATGTTGCTGCTTCAGAAGCAGAGGGCAGGTTACAGGGTGTCATGTGCTGAGGCAGAAAGGAAGGGCGGAGAAAATAAGTTACACTTAGGCTAGGAGCAGAGGCTGTAAATAAATGAAAACATGTGAGGTCATAGATGTGGTGAAAAGAGTGAGTTAAAAAAACCCAAGCACTAAACCTGTGAAGAGAGGGAGAGTCCGAGAGCAGCATCATTTTTCCTCTGCAGACAAACATGGGCAGAGGCTTGTCTAGCGCTGAGTCCTGGAGGAGAAAAACAGTGCGTGCCAGCCCTGATGGTCAGAGTGACGTTCATCCACGTGGGAAAGTGTTCCCAGGGACCGTTATAATTGACAGCTTGACTTGTTGTCGGTATTTCCATACCAGCTCACCCCAGACTCTCAGCCAGCCTTGGTGTCCCAAGGGCAGCCGGGTCTGGCAGCACCCTTGGGTGGCAGCTCAGCAGGGTCACGGGGTGTTCTCCCCCCCGGGCCCTTCTTTCCAGGCCAGGGGAAATCCCACTCTGCAGAGGAGCTGCCAGCTAACCCTGGTGTACGTTCCTTGGCTCTGGGACCGCTGGGCCCAGGTGTTTAAGCAAATGTGGAATGAATCTTCAGGAAGCTCCTGCTGTTCCTAATGATCTGAAAGGTGCTTGCAAGGGTTGCCTCAGTGGCAGCTTGCAGAAGGCTTGATCGCTCACCTAGCTGAGTGCCCTCATAAACAGGATGCAGCATAACAAGAGGAGGGGGCTATTGAGGAGGGCAGTGGCTGTAAATTGCGGCAGGAATAGGGTCCGTGGTTGGGTGGCTAGCAACTGCAGCGTGTTTTGTGGATGCCCTGCCAGCACCTGCTTGGGTGACGCGTGACTCTTGCATGCAGGTGGTGAAGGAGCGGCTGCTGTGTCACGCCGTGGTGGGGAGCAAGGCGGGGAAGGCACAGATAATGCAGGTGGACATCACGTGTGAGTTCGTTGATCCCGTTCTGCAAGTGTCTACCAGAGAAATCGCATTCCGGGTGGAGAAGGTAAGTCTCAGGATTGCATCCTGGCATTGAAGAGCGTGGCTGATGGCCGAAAGCCTGCAGGGTGTGCGTGCCTGTTAAACACGGGGGGGATGGGGACGGTTAAACCGCTTCCCCAAGTCCACGGGGCTTCAGCTATCGATTCGAGCCAGAGCAAGCTTTGGCCGTTACCACGAGATGGTTCTACCGCCGAGATGGTGATTTTGCTGCCCTGGGGTCGGGGACAGTCACAGCTCTGCCCTTCTCGAGGTGGAGGCAGGATGGAGCTGCTGCGCCAAGGGCACAGGTGAGGCAGTGGGACCCGCGAGCGCAGCGTGGCCGTTGCACAGCCACCTTGTGCGCTGGGGCTGCCGGGGGGAGAGCCGATCGCTGCAGCTGAGCGATGCTAAACCCCTCCTCGCCCTTCCTGAGGTGCTTTGTGAAGTAAGTGAGGATGTTCTTAGCGATGAGATGGTTTTCTGACTTCAGCGAAGTAACGCTGAGATTGCAGCTGCTGCGCTGAGGGGGGATCGTAGCCACTTGCAGAGAGACACGCATTTGTGTAGTCAAGATGAAGGGAGGTTTTTGAGGCTCCTCCAAGGCATGGGGATGTCTGAACACCGATCCTGCAGGGAAGCTGAGAAGAATGGAGCTTCCTGCCAATTCCTCAGGCTGGTGAAGGAAAACTGTCATCTTTTGTCTCTCTGCCTTCCCTGCTCTTGGCATGGATGCTGGCTCTTTGCGTTTCCCTCAGCCTCACCTCCTTCAAAGGACCTGCAGTCATCCCTCAGCTGCAGTGATGACAACACCGATGCAAAACAGGAGCCCTTTAGTCTCTGGGTCCTGACTCCTCCATCATCTTTGCCTCTCCCACGCGGTGTCTGAAACAGAGAAGATGGTTCATTATTTAGTTTCTGTATTTTCAGGCCTCTCCTCTGGTTCCCAGGCTTCCAGAGAAGCACAAAATCCTGTGAGCGGGTGGTTCACACTTAATGAGAAGCTTTTCAGCTGTTCCTGATGTCTGCCTGTGTTCTGCTTGATGCCCTGTGCTCTAGTTTATCGAGTGCTATGACGCTGCAGCTGTTGGATATCGATACAGCCAGAACTAGTTTCCCAACCGCTGCCTAGTTGATGTGAACCCTGCAGGAAGGCCAGAGCGATGCATAAACAGAAAGAAATAGCTTAGGCTGAGCTTAACTGTGAGGCTACAGACACTTTGTCACTGGAGCAGGGACAGCAGGACACACGTTGCAACCAGACCGTTGAGGTTTCTAGCTGGCTGTTTGTGCGTGTAAATGTTCCAAGCTAACCTTAGGCTACTGCAGGCTCTCTGCTCCAGGCCAAATCCTGCTTGCTTTTCTCTTCTGACTAGCATCCCTGCTTTTGTGAGGCTCCTGGAGCCACTAAGGCTGTAGGAAATGACTGGGGGTGAAAATCGTCTTGTGCCATTCTGCCCAAGAGAGGGTAAACTGGAGACAAGCGCTCTGGGTTCGCTTTCTGCTTTTGACCTTGGTCAAGCAGCTGCCTCCTCTCAAGGTGCTGTTCCCTCGTCTGTATGTGAGACTGTTTCCCTGCCCCCTGGGGGATGCTGTGGTTTCTAAACGTGAAAAGCACCTGACGTTCTGAAAGAAAAACCTTGTAGAAGGGTAGAAACTAATACAGACAGTGACTAAGAGATGTGTGCAATTTTGGGGTTGAAAACTCTGAAATGCGTCGGAAGGGAAGGGAGGTGCGTGGCCACTTCAGGTTGTTTTCTTCTTGTCTCCTCTTTCTGTAGCTACCCAGTGACGTCCTCAGCCTACAGCATAAGCCTCTTTCTTTAAAAAACATGTCCTCCCTGCCGCTGAGTGTCGTCCTGGCCTTAGATCAACCCTTCAGAGTCTGTGATGCGGCCCAGCAGCCCCTCCCTGCAGATGTCCAGGTGAGCAGGACCTTCCCGTGGTGGGCTTTGAGGAGGAGGGATGTGGCGGTGCGTTCCTGTTGGGAAGTCCTCTGGCAGTGTCTTCTGCAGAGTCAGCAGTAGCCTGGCCCCAACTCAATCAGATCTGAAGTGAGCTGCTGGAAGAAACAAAAATACCCGAGTTGGGAAGATACTTCGTGGCTCAAAGCCATGAGGAGAAGGGAGCAGGCACCTAGGGCTGGGCAAGCCATGGAGTAAAGGTATCTCCTGGGACTTGCAGCAGCCGTCCTCAGCCAACCTCAAGAGCAGCTTGCTCTCTGTGAGGGCAGCTCTGCCTTCGGGAAGGCTGAGGATGCTCCTCCCGCTGTCGCCTGGCACCTGCCCTGTCGGTGGTGGAAGGTGCTGGACGTGGGCTGTGCTGGACACGTGCTGGTGGAGGTGCGGGCACCGTTCCTGTGCCGTGCCGGTGACTGGCCCCTGCGAGGCTGAGGCTGCCGTGCCGGTGCACTTGTGCTGTGAGGATAAAGGAGTTTCTCTGGAGTCAGGGCAGCAGCCCTGGCTTGCCGGAGTGCTGGTTCGGCTGTGTGTTTAGCACAGAGCCTCTGTGGGTCCAGAATTCAGTAGGACAATATTTATTTCCCCCTGGTATCGATGCAAAGCACAGAAACGTGAGCCTGCAATAGTCTGAGGAGAGCGTGGTGCTTGCAGTCAGGCACTCGCTGTAAAGAACGTGCAGGGTGGGCTGAGAAGCCCACGCTGAGGTCATGCTTTAAGACATTGACATGTTCCATGCTATCCAGCCTTGGACTTCATTACGCTGGTGTTTGATCTTTTTAATCTCCTTGCAGCCAATGAAGCTGGAGGTAGGGGAGGAACGTCATTTCTCCATCGGATTTAACCCTGCTCACGAGGAGCATCTGAATAGCTGGGTGGCAGAGAAGGCTCTGAAGATACAGCTGCTCGAGCATCCTCGCGAGGAGCAGGTCACTGTTCGGGGAGAAGTCTTCTTCCCCAATCTCCAGTTCCAGACTATGGCCGTGGACTTTGGGTGCATCTTGAATGACACTGAGGTGGAGCGTTACATTGAGATGACCAACTGCAGCCCGCTTCTCGTCCGGTACCACTGGTCGTTCCTGACGGGCGGCCATGCGAGCCAGCTGAGGTATGTGCACCGTTGCCCTCTCCTTGAAGCTCCTCTTCCTAGTGTCCTGTCTGTACCTGGCGAAGACCCAGGCCGTTTGCCTGGGATCTGGCAAGCAGCTGTCAGCTCTCCCTGGTGGGAATAACACCTGCCAGCCGTGGTCAGGCTAGATGCTCAGGGAAAAGGTGATCTCCGCCAGCTGGACGCTGGGGGGGAGACCCTGTTCTCCAGCCGAGCTGGGGCTGTATGACACTACTAACGCTTTTTGCTTAGCCCATACCCTGGAGTCCTGCTGTGCCTCTGGAGCTACAAAGCCACGCTTAGGCAGGTGGACGGTAACATCACCGGTTTTCCATCCCTGCCGACCCTGTACGTTGTCATTTCATCCTAAGAACCTACATAGGCGCTGCCACCAGAAGGACCTGCTGCTGCCCCGGTCCCTTGCTGCTGCTTTGCTGTAGCTCCCGTACTGGTTCCCCGGGAAGGAAAGCTGCTGTGGAGAGCTGTGCTCGCAGACCCTGGTGGCCTGAGGCAAACACCACCCTGGAGAAGGGAGTTTTTGTCTGTTAGCTGTTTTGTGAATGCGATGTGCAGTTGATTCAGCATTTTTCGCCAAAACGGCAGGTTCTGCTGGGGCTGTAGGTCCAGCTGCAGGTGTCGGTGGGAGCGCTTGTCTGAGCATCCTTGGGAGGCAGGGCATCCAGCCCTGGTCAGTGGTTTCCAAGCCCAAGAGCACTCTTGCAGTGGTGCTGCAGCACATCTATAAACACATTTCTAGCAGTTCCTCCCGCTGTGGCCTCTCTGCGTAGTACAGAAGCCTAGTCTGGGCGGTTTTAATGACAGTAGCAACTGGTTTTTCCATAATGCCCTGGGAAACCGAGCAAAGTTAACCACTGCGCGTTGAAGTGCTGCTATTGCAAATAACAGAGATCATAAATAAACAGTTTTGTTTAGGGAGTTGGAATTTGGCTTAGAGGAGACTGGGCACTGGCATTAGCCATGGCGGTGAGGAGGGCTTGGGGGAGAAGCTGTGGACACTGGGGTAGCCCGTTCACAGCGGGGTCTTACCAGGTAACGGCCAGTCTGGTGTGGCCCTTCATGCGCGGCGCCTTCAAGAACAGACCCTAAAATGCAGGGGAAAGTCTGCAAAAGCAGGTGCAAGGAGGTGGACAGGGAAAGAGTAACAGGGCTGTAAGCTTTGCTCGGAAGCCCCTGTCATCTCCTGGTAAATTAGATTAGGGTTTAATTACAAGCTAAGGGAAAAATCTAACGTTGATGATAGAACAATGCATATATTTTATGATAACAGAGAAACACACACATTGGAGCAAAGCCTGTGTGGAATGAATTTCCTCTGGGGTCACTTATTGGCCAGTTGCCTGTTTGTATCGACTCTTTTTTTTTTTTTTTTTTTTTTTTTAGGGTTTTGGAAATGTGACTGCTGAATCAGTTTTCAGCTTTTAATTCCCCCATCTCCACTTAAGTTGGCTTTGCTGGACCTGAGCCTGCAGGTTCTTCTGGCAGACGCTGAGTCACCCAGCTCTGAGTTGGTAGCAGCTGAGGGTCCTGAGCATCTGGCAGGATAGCAGCCCCTGCTCCAGAGGGTTTGGCATAGCCCCTTTGCTGGCTCGTTAGTGCTGTGGACGTTAGGACAGCTCCCTTTTCTGCTCTGCATGTTAATTAAGCAGTAATGTGCTCGCTCTGGGTCCCTCGGCAGACACCATGTGATTCTCCATGTCAGGGCTGGAAATGAAGATGGTCTCCAGGCTATTAACACCTCAGATTGCTCATTAAGAGCCCAGCAGAAGGGCAGCATGTCAGATATTATTTCTGGTCTACATTAAGCACTGTTGCTATTCTAAATTATCAGATCAAACTAACTCGGTCTGACATCGAGGGAATCAAACATCAGGTCTCGTGAAGGCGAGATCGATAGAATTGAAGCGTCCACACTTCTAACCTTGCTGGAGCTGATTGCCAGAGACTCCCAGCATCAATCAGACACACACATTTATTTTGGCCAGGAGAGAAAAATGTTGTTTCTCTGCCTGGACAAGACTATTTGTGCTTAAAGTGGGTTTGTTTTTTTTGTTTCTTCTAATTGGTCAACCCATTTTTTCCTCCTTACTCTTTAGTCACTGCTGCTACTTTGAGCAATCGTATCAGCAACACAGTCCAGCCATTGCTGTGCGGTTAGTCATTTCCAGGGCGCGCACAGTGACAGTTGGAGGTGTCGGATCTCACTGCAATGATGTTGCTTCTCTGTCTCCGCGCTGCCTGGTCTGAATGTCAACAGGTGGTTCAGTAAATGCACAAATCGTAGCTCAGCAGAGGAATTTATCCTAGCAAAGAAATAGGCATCAGGGCATTGGGACAAAATGCAGTTTCGAGTTTGCTCTTGGCGAGGGCAGACCATCACCACCACCTTCCCCAGCTGCTGGCCAGGTGGCCCAGCTCAAGCCACGTGTTCCCACAGGGTGCACTGGGCAGGTTTTGAGTTTACTTCTGTATCACATTGTTTTGTTTTCAGTTTCAAACACCCTTGAGCTGTCTTGCTTGTTCCAAAGTCCCTTTTCAATCTAAGTCTGTTGGCCTGCAGGACAAATCAAAGTGCATCGTCGGGGTCCATAAGCCTGTTTAGATGCCTCAGGGGTGCATGGTCTCTGGTGCTTTGCCCTGTGACAGAGCTGGGGCTTTGTTGGGGGGCTTGTTTTCCCCCGGTACTTCGGCTGTGCCTAAGGGATGCACCAGCGTGTGGTTCCTGGGGGCCTGGGCAAGGATGCTGGGCGTGTGGGTGCCACGCACCAGGGCAGCAGCCTCAGCGCTGTTAAAACTCCTGCATTTAATGCAAAGGGGTGGTGGCTCCTGGCACGTGTCCTTGGTGCTGGCAGGACCTGCAGGGACCTCGGGCCTTCCGATCACCGTTCTGGGGTGTCTGTCCTGCTGGTGGTGGCTCTCGCACAGCCTGAGCTGGCAAGGTCACGTCATCCTGCCTGAATCTTCACGTGCGGTTTGCAGAAGCGGTGTGATTTCTGGCTCCTCTATTTTGGGAGGTGGGTGTGGGGAGTGGTGTGAAGCTGTGTCCTTAGGAGGCTCAGAAACCAAGAGACAGGCTGAGATGATTTTTTTTCCTAATGTCTCAGCGGTTTGGATGGTGGGTGGCACAAGGCTGTCCTGGCCCTAGCAGGAAGGACTCTTCTCTCCCTGCTGTCAGTGTGCCTGTGCTGCCATTGAATCCCCCCTGTTAATACCTGGATCCATTTTGTCTCATCTGACGGGTGGTCAGGTTGGGTGAGATGGACGCAGGGGGGTTAACACCTTGCTGTCAGCCCCTCCAGCCCCAGGCTGACCTGCTTATGTCAGGAGGCTCCTCATCTCCACTCCAGCGTGCTGGTGGAGGCACTTCCGCAGCCCTTTGGCCCCTCTGCTTTGGGGCTGGTGCCTTCTGCAGGTGGAGGAGCCGCTCTCTGCTCCTTGCCTTCATCCCTGCGTTCACAGCCTTGCTCTGAAAGTGCTGGAGGCTGCCCAGAAGGTCCCGATTCTGAGAAAGGGTTACCTCAAGCCTGGGCTGATGCCGAACATCTCATCATCTTGCCCTTCTTTCCCAGGACCAACCCCCTTTCCTTCAGTGCCAGGAAGATGTCGTGTCCTTGGGGTCAGCTTTCTGTTGACATCTCGGGTTCCTCACTCCCTTCCTTTTCATGTGATGCTCATTGTTGTTCTTTTTGACTTTCCCCCACTGGAAAGAGTCCCTGGCTGTGCTGCTTCACGCTTCTCTGCAGCAGGACTTGCTAATCACATCATCTCCCAGCACTGGGTCCCGGAGGGCTTCTACTTTAGAGGGAAAAATACTGTTGTTGTCTAGGCACCACGGTCTGGTGAAGTTGCCTCAAACCATTCTGTAGAACTAGAGGTACCTTAATAAATGATTATGGCTTTTCCATCTTGGGGGTTTCCCTCTCCTCGGGAGCTGTTACTAAGCCGCATTATTTATCACGAGCCACTCTAAGAGCTGCGGTTTCATTTCCTCACCATGTGCATCGTAGCGAGCGGTTCTGGGACAGCTGCCGCGATGACAGCCGGACCCAGGCACCCAACGGGTGCGTGGGCTGGTGCGTGGCTGGAGGGTGTTGAGGTGCTCCTCTTGGTGGCCCGACACTGTGGGCATCTCCCCTGCCGCCAGGGAAAGGTAGCGTGCAGCTGCAGGCTGCCCAAAAGCACCACTGTCCCAGCTGAGCTGGATTTATCTCATCCTTACGGAGCTGCCCAAGTCAGCGGCCGCTGGAGGTGTTGGGCAGTTTGGTCGCCCGTCAGGGCCCCCCAACATGCACCCGGGTGCCTGGGCTGAGAGGAGCAGAGGTTGCGTGGGTGGGACCGTAGGTGGGCGATGCGCTGCAGGGCTGAGCGAGCGCCTTCATCCCCTCCAGCCCTGGTTTGTTCTTCCCCACGGATGGTGCCGAGCTGTTGCTCGGGGTCCCGGTGGCGTCCCAGCAGCAGGCGGAGGGAGGGCTGTCAGGGGCTCACCTGGGCGAAGCCGTGTTCTTGCATGTCGCTGTAGGGAGGGCAAGTCAGGCGGGATCTCTTCCAGGTTGTGAAGAGCAGAGCCTGTAATCCAGAAACGAAAACCAGCCTTAGATACTAAAGACAAATCTTTGTTTGGAGCCCGTGGTTCAAGGCACTGAATTCCCAGCTGTAAAAAATGTGCCGTGTTTGACTGCGGGGGGAACGTTTACGAATAGGAACAGCGGCAGGTAGGCATGGCCCGAGCGCGTCCCTCCACGTGGCGTTGGAAATCCAAGCAGAGCTACTGTGAGCACCTGCTGCAATTTCATACAGGGACCATAGTTGGAGTCATTTGGGAATTCTGAAAACGTTAACCCATACGCTTTTTACTGGCTGCTGTTGCTCAAAGGATAAACTCGGCTCTGTTTGCAAAACGAGCGGTTGAACTGCTTTGCTGAACCATTTGTCAAATTTGTCCTCCAACAGTTTGTGTTTAGAAAATGCTGGGGAGGTAATGATGGCATCAGGACGTGCCACACCGGTTAGAAGCTCGTTTCAGCAGAGCTGCAGCCTTTTTGGCGCGAGGTGCGGTTCGAGCTGCTGTTTTGCAGCCAGGGAGTACCTGCGGCACGGCAGGGAGCTGAATCTCAGTGTCGCGATTGGAATAGATTGATTAAAAATGACCAGCGTTTCCTTCCCCAAAGCACTAATTGCGGCTGCTTTGGTGCTCATCGGGGATCAATGGGCTGTTTAATTGTGAGTCTCTGCCTGGAGCCGCTTGACGTGTCTTCCCGTGTTCCTTGCGTGTGCGAAGGTGTCCCGTGCTGGGCTCGTGCCGGCTCCGTCGGGGTTCAGGCACAGCAGGCGGCGGGCTCCGTCCCTGCTCCTGCCATCGCCACTGCTGGTCCTGACCCGCAGCTGTGCGTAACCGCCCAGGGGAAAATTCAGGGTGAATACCTAGAAGAGCTGAAAACCTCCTTGCGGCACTGGGTCTGTGCTGGCTCATCACCATCCAGATCTGCCCCTTTGTGTCTCAGTCCCACCTTTTTGTGCAGTTTGTCCTTTTGTCTCCCTGCAAGGTGTTCACCTCTGATATCTGCAGTTCCTTATTGCAAGCAGTTGCCACTGCTGGACCGGCGTTGTCCCTGGGCAGCCCCCAGCATTGACCTGCTGCATCCTGGTTCTGGAGCTGCCAGGTCGGATCCATTCCTGGGCTGGCGGCACCAGTGCCCACCCAGGGGCCACGTCCTGCCAAGGAACTGCTTCTCCAGGTCTTCCTCCCTCCTGCTGCAGCTTCATGATTGAAGTTACGGTTTCTTCCAGGTTCAGCCCTCCAGCACCTAAACCTTTCATCAAACCCCAGCCACCAAAGGAGGAAGGAGCCTGCTCGGAGCACTCGGCATCTGCAGAGAGCAGTGTCACTGATGGATGCGTAGAGGAGCCAGCTGAAGCCCTGGGAGCAGTGGGGGATCCTGCCCAAGAGCCAGCAGATGCAGAGGACTCCCTGGAAGCAAAGGTAGATTTTCTTGTACACTCACTGTTTTGCATTGCCTCCCCCAGCTTGCCACCAAAAAGCCGTGCTGGTGCCAGCGTCCCTTTTTTGCTGCCCTGCTGCCATGTGCCTTGAGAGTGGGCTGGGCAGCAGGGCCAGCAGCTGGACACGGGGCTTATGGGGAGGGACAAGTAGGGTAGTGTTGTTTGGAGAAGCCCATTCAGGTCCTCCTGACCTATGGTGAGGTTGGGGTTTTTTGGTTGGGTTTTTTTTGCACTGTGAAAGGAGGGGTTTTACCTGCACCGTGATGTGGAGGCTTCCAGTTCCCTTCCTCTGTCAAGCCCTGCCCAGTACTGGTCTCCATGTGCCATCTTCTCAGCCCCAGCTAGAGCCACCCGTTGTCACGTCTCTGCCTTCGCCCGAGCCCTGGTATTGCAGCGATGGCCACAGAGCTGCCTTTTTATAAATGGAGACTTGACAAAGTTGCTGTCTTTTCCTCTTAGTATGGAAAACAGCCTTTGGTCTGCTGACCTTCCTGGTGAGCCTCGGTGCTTTGGAGCTTGGCCTCGGTGCTAGTGGGAGCTGATGGCGCCTTTTGCATCACGTGGGACAGAGGCTGCTCCTGGGGCAATAAAAAAGGATATAGGAGAGCACAGGAGGTTCTGAAAGTGCCGGAGTTGGTGTTAAGTTCAAGGAGGGGGGTCGCACCTGCTGACATCTAAATATCAGTGGTTTTAATGTTGTAGCTCTGCACGTGTTTTCTGAATCAGGAAAAAGGATACCCGGTAGGCATAAAGAATAGCGCGGCTGAATGTTTTCAGATAGAAGCATGAAATCATTTTTGTGCCCTGCTTTGTTGCCATGTATGCACAGATAAAGCAGGGAAATTCAAGGGGATATGGCTAGGTAGGATCCAAAATTGCTTCAAAGGATACATCTGGGTTGCAGCGTTGTCTTCTGCTTGTGTCACTGTATCAAGGCAATGCCCATGTAGCCTTCCTGGGGAGGTGGGAGACCATAAGCCTGGGAAAGATGTGGGTTAGCGTCTTTGGGAATATGCCCTTGGCAAAGCTTTGCAGGCTGGAAGATGTGGAGACAACAGAAAGAGCACTGAGATGTGAGAAGGCTCAGCCCTCCCCAGTGCTTTATCTCCTTGGAGAGATGTAGCCTCTGGTTAGGTCTGAGGATGTGCTGTACATACCCTGCCCATGTCAGAGCCCCAGCGCAAAGCCCTCCTTCATGTTACCGAAGCAGCAGGTATTCTTAAACTTCAAGAGCAATCACAAAGCCCTTGCTTATAAATAGGGGTCAGAAGCCCAGGGACGAGGTTCCGTTTAAAGGATGGCACCTCTGAGGTTAAACACCAGCCCTCAGCTGCTGCAAGACAGAAAAACATCTCAGCTGCCTTTTTCAGGATGGTGTTATTCGAGAGAAATGGCGATCCTCAGCCCTCCAGCACTGATGAGTGCACAAGGGGAAAGCTAAGCACCACCTGAAATGGGACAGCTGTGCCAAGGACTTCTGAAGTCCTTATTTCCCATTTTTGACACTTCTCGCTTGCAGCTGCATTCCTATTATTGTCATGGAGAACCTGAGCTGTCCAGGGGTGGGGTGTTTGGTGCGTTTCTTGGGCAGGAGTGAGCAAAGCTGGGGTGGCATGAGGGTGCAACGTGCCCTCGAGGTCCCTGCCAGGACAGGGTGCTGGGAGCACCCCGCTTCCTCGTGCAAGCCGGTGGGTCCGAGCCCGCCTGCCGGTGTGACACGGGCTCCACCTGCACCTCGTGTCTCATCCGCACGGGTCTTGGACCCACACTCGGCTAATGGCACAGGCGTCCCCGTACTTGGTGTGTGCCTGTGTCCCATCTTAGCTGCTCTTGGCTCGATGAGGCGGTGGAGCCTGCAGCACAGTGATCCCCCTCAGCCCAGCCAGCTGCCTCCTGTAGCCCATGGTGCTTGTTTTCCAGCTGCTGCCGTCCGCTGCTGTGGAGCTGGAAAGTCGGAGGCCAGTGAGGACCCAGGAAAGGATGCGGTTTGTGGAGGTGGAGCCCCTCCCCTCGGGACCGGAGGAGGTAAGTGGGCATCTGTCTCACTTCCCCGCTGGGCTCCCAGCGTGGCAAGCAGTTACGTAGCCCCCGCTGCCACTGGTGGCCCTCGGTGCTGCTCACGGAGTGGCCTCGCATCCCTCCCAGCACGTTGCGCAGCGCCGCTGAAGCAACCGGCCATGTAGGGCTGACCGAGGGTCCTGCCTGTGCAGCGCCTGTGGAGGGTGTTATTCGTCTTGTTACTCATCAGGTGCTCGGTAGGAAATTTTTGCAGTAGCTTTTGCGAGAGCAGTGTGCGGGTCGGAGAGAGAGTGAAAAGTGTCAGGAGTTAGACGAGCTGGGCTGGAGTCCACCCCCAGCTCCAAGGGCTCTCATCTCCAAGTCTTGTGTTTTTCTGAAGGCAGTAAAAAGTGTTTTTAAAGGCAAGTTCTTCAGCTGAGAGAATGTCTTGCTGCCAGGAGACATCCCAAATTAATTTAGTGTATTAATACATTAATTAGTATGGGAGAAGATTTTTCCCAGGGTCTCTCCCACCGGTAAGTGGAATGGATGCAGAATGAGATTAGGGTGATCTCGCCTGTGATGAAGAGGCCCCTCCAGCCACATCTGTACTTTGCTCCAAGCCACGGCTGCTCTTCTGCATCAATTTCCACGCTCGACATCTCCATCTCTCCTCCCCTGCCTCCAGGTTTTTGATGTCCTGCCACTGTACGGCGTGCTGCCGCCGGGCAAGAGCCAGCGCGTCACCTTCACCTTCGTTGGCCGCACAAACATTGCTGCCCGTGTCACGGCGCTGTGCAGTGTGGAGGGAGGCCCGACCTACGAGATTGCGCTGAGTGGGGAGGCTTCGCTCATCAACTACTTCCTTGACGTGACGGAGATCGACTGCGGGCTGCAGGTACCGCACGCTTCTCTTGGCAGAGGTCCTTGTCTTGGAACTGTCGCCGGCGCGTTGCTGCCCACCTAGGTCTAGGGCGCTCTTCCCTTCCCAGCTACTCTGTTGGCTCTGTCGCTTGGAAGTACTGCCTTTGGGTGATACGTTCTGCATCAGAGTTGTTTTTTAATGGCCATCTCTACCCCCCAATAGTTGGGATTTCCTCCTCTTCAAGGTCACGAGCGCTGCCTCCCGGGACAGGCAAGGACCCTGTGGTGATCTCCAAAGGGACATGTCCCCAGGACCCTCATCCGCCCATCCGTTCCTAAAGCCTGAGGTCCAAGGAGATGCTTTCTTTTAATGCTCTTGATTAATCAACAAAATAAACTGGGGAGGAAGTTAACTTGGGCTTCCAGTCACTGCAGCTGGAGAGAATGTCCCAGAACAATTGGCACTTCTTTTCAGTTAAAATCCCCACAGACCCTTCCAGCTGTTGGCCCTGTTTGGCTGTTGCCCTGTCTGTCTCTACTTTTGCTTCTGTTTTGCTTGCAAATACTTGTATGCAGGTGCCTCTTATTCTGAAATGCCTCGATGCCTCCTCTTTTGTTTCAGCTGGCTGTTAGGTGACACCTTAAAGAGCAGAGGGCTTGTATCCCCTGGTTTATTTATTACTGCACCTCTACGTGCTGCCGTCAATAGTGTTCCTGCGTAGGGCTAAGGGGTACCCTGTGGCTGGGGGTCGCCCAGGTTAACCCAGGACACCGCAGTGCCTGTACCTCCCCTGCGCTCCCTGCTTCTGCGCTGTGTTCATGTGCTTTCAAGCCAGGGAAAAGGGAAGGAGACTCCCAGCAGCAGACCTGCGTCTGTAACTTCCCGCTCCTCTGTCTTCTCTCCAGCTGTTTAACAAAGTCAAGGAAGCGGAGGTCACCCTGCAGAACAGAGGGAAGGTGGGATTCACCTACGTGGTGCTCGGCTCCAGCGCAGCCGCTGCGGACAGCCCTCCGCTCGGCGTGCCCCTGGCCGTGCCCAGCACGGTGAGTAGCACAAGTGATTCACCCTGGCCAGGCTGCCCAGGAGAGGGTTATAGGGAAAAAAGGTGGTGGGGCAGGTGGAAAAAAAGAAAAGGAAGACAGAGCCACAAAACCGGCACGGAGAGCCAGGGCTGTAAGCAACTGCTGCTGGGTGGCAGAGAAGGTCGAGCAAGCGCGGTCCTACTAGAGCCCCTTCATGGCCTTTGCTGGTGGGTGGCTCTGGCATCCTGCAGCAGCCGCCGGCGGGAGGCACGAGGGCTTCGGTAGCTCTTTGGACCCCGAGTGCTGAGCTCTGTGGTTGTGCCGACACTGGAGCCAGACGGTGCAGGCTCTTGTGAGGGTCATCTTCCCCAGGTTGTGTGGTCAAGCAGGACGTACTCCCTGTCCCTGCCTGTAAGAAACCCCACCTGCCCCCTGCCAGCACTAAGCAGGGCTGAAATACTGTCTTGCCTGGGCATGAAGCTGCTTTGCCAGAAATTTTAGCAGCCCTTGTATTGGTCCCTCCTCCAGCTTTGCTGCTTTGCAGCAGTTTTGTGGGGCAGCGAGGGGGTCAGGGAGGATCGGGGCTGGAACAGCCAGGAGAGGAGTTTGCAGCATCCCGGCGCCCCAGCTTCTTAGTCCCGCGTGGCTGTCTTTGAGCTGAAGCAGCGTTCCTATCTTTGTCCCTTTTGCAAGGGGAAGAGGAAGCCAAATGGCTTTCACATTGTTTTCATGCCCGTCTCCTACAAGGGATGACACACTGATGCCCTCTTCCCGCGGGCTTCCGAAGACGCAGCTCTGCTTGGACCCGTGCAGCCAGCTGCTGCAGCAGCAGCGTGGGTGCTGGCAGCTTGGCAGGGCTCACCTTTGCTGCAGCTGCGCTGTGCGCTGGAGTACGGGCTCAGGGGACCAAGTGGCAGGAGCTGTCCCGCTCAGCGGCTTCCCCTGCAGCGTGCAGGGGAGCGGGGAGCCGAGGGTCCAGCCCAGCGTGCAGACGGCGAGCCAAAGGCGTCTGCGTCTGTGCCCGGTCACCCAGAGCCATGCTGCTGTCTGCTTCCATGTGCTCTCAGTGTGGCTGGTGTGAGCCCAGCCTGAGGCTTGGAGAGCCTTTCTGGAAGCCCAGGGAGGAGATGTCCTTCCCAGCAACACCTTCTTCCCTAGAATTTGTCCTGGTCTGCTCCTGCATTTCCAGAGATGTATGTTTGCAGGTCGCTGTGAGTCTGGATGGGCTCACGCACCCCTGGTGTAACCACGCAGGCAGGAGATGTTTGGTTGGGATGATGAATGAGTCAGGCCCTTCAGCAGCAGCCTGGCAACCGCTGACGTGCAGTGTGAGGAGCTGCTGGCCCTGCTGAGGGCATGGGCCTTAGCTCGTCTTCCGCAGCGGCTGGTAAAAGAGCTTTTCTTTATTCAGTCTGGCTCTTGCTAGCAGAGGGTAAGCACTGTGAGCAGCAGAGCTGCGCTCCCGCTGAGCAAAGGGCGGTCTGTGCTGTGGGAATGCAGCCTTACGAGCCCTCTGAAGGACATACTGCACCCTGGTGTAGGAGGCTCGAGCTTTTAGGATACGAGAAAGCTAGAAGGCCGTGTTGTCTGACGTTTTCTTCCATAGGAGAAGCTGTTTTCTCTTCTCAGTGTGCCTATCGCCTGAGCCGTCCCCCCACCAAACGCTCTTTGGTGCATTCCCTCTCTTGTCTCCCATGCCCTGCAGGGTTACATTGGACCTGGCAAGGAGCAAGTGCTCAAAGTCTGTTACCTGCCAGGAGTGCCTGGAGTCTTCTGCAGGGCTTTGCAGATTCAAGTGGGTCACCTGGAACCAGCAAGCATCACCCTGAGAGGAGAAGGGACCCTTCCCAGGATCTGCTTGGACCTGCCCAGGAACATCAGCGGTGAGCACTGCCTCTCTGCTCCACGGGAAGGTCCCCTGGCTTTTTCCCCATGCCATATGCCCACAGGGCAGCTCACCCCCACCCCCACCGAGCCTGGAGGTTTCAGGGCTGTCAGAGCAACACTCAACCCTCGGGTTGCTTCCTGGGTCTCTAGCAGGTGAGCCCATGTGGGCTTTGCCCCAGGAACCACCCTGCAGAGCTTGCCAGCATATCTGTCGGAGGCCTGGGAAGGTGGCGGCTGGGCAGAAAAGCTTGGGGAAGCTGTAACGCGGGCTGGCAGGGATGTTGGCAGGGTTGGATTTGCCATCGCGTTGCAGGGGATGGGATGCTCCTCTGTAGGGGGGAAGGTGGGTGGTAGTGAACGTCAGGATTCAGAGAGGAGCAGCAGCATCTACTTCCCATAGATTGCTCAAGGAGTTTGTTTCTGGGAGAGGCCAGCATCAGGGGAGTGGGGCTTCCCAGCTTAAGTGGGATTGGCACGGCGTCCACGCTTCTATTTGTGGATCGCTTCTTCCTCCAGGAAATGCAAAATACGAGAAGGTCCTCAAAGAGGCCAAAGAGAAGATGGCAAAGGACAGCCAGAGAGCTGAAGCAGTTACTCTGGGGGAGGCTGCAGCCGCGGAGCCACCCAGGGACGACGCGGACACCGCGGTGAGAAGCCCCATTTGGCATGTGCCACCCTGCCCCTGTGTCACTCGAGCCCTGGGCACCCCGCAGCAGGCTTCCTGGGGCCCTGCTGGCACTTGGGACCTCCCTGCCCGCACCTGGCCACGAGCATGTGTCAGCTCAGCGCTGCCCCAGGGGCTGCCCAGCTCTGGCTGTTGTCCCTCCAGCAGATGCACCAGCTCCCCGACTGCCTCAGGGAGAGCTCCTGAAGGCCGTGCTCAAGTGACTGAGTTCCCGGCACTTTGAAGGAGCTGCGGGTCGTGTCTGAGGGGTTTGTTGCTCACGACCCAGCTTACCAGCAGCAGCCTGACTGCGCCCTGGGGCTGTGCTGTCAGCGGTCATCTCCAAGAGGCATCAGCTTTCTCGTGGCTCCCTTTCCAAGAGAGCTGCTGTCCAAGCTGCTCTGGCACTGGTTGGGGGCAGGCAAATACTCGGAGCTCTGGAAGGTTCCTGGCCTGCCTGTCTGTTTGTCTGGCCAGATCAGCTTTTATGACAGTGACTGGGCAGGCGAAGGTGCTGGAGTCTGTTTCCCTTGAGATCAGGTCTTGACTAAGGGAGCAGGAGGTGTCACAGACGCTGAGCAGCGAGGCAGAGGGACTCCATCGCCCCTCTCAACAAGATCAGGGTGGGATCCTCTCTCAGAGACAAGCCTGTGCCTTGGGCAGGACCTTTGCTAACCAGCCGCTCTCTTTCCTTGCCTCAGTGGGACACGCAGCTGCAGCTGCAGGTGGAGCAGTTGCTGATAGAGGAACATGCCCTGGAGCAGCAGAAAGCTCTCAGCTCCGGCCCCCCAGAGGAAGCGGCCTTTGACCAGCGTGCTCGTCGGAGGCTTCTCAAGTTAGTAGAGACTCCAGGTGCCCCGAGGGTGACACCCAGCAGTGCACCCCTGCTCCCGAGAGCTCCTGGTGTCTGCAGAGCTGGCAGTAGCTGGGCACTGCAGAAAGGGTCTGACCCTGGTAGCTTTGACGTGCTCCCTGTGAGCAGCCGAGTGTCCTCACTTCATAGTGCCACCCTGGGGTGCTCAGCTCCCCACAGATGCTGGGTTCTGCTCTTAGTGCTGAGGGGGTCCAGTGCAGACCATCCAGCCCCTCCAGACAGCACAGACACCGTCCCTGCTGACCAGCTCTGAAAGAGGCAACTCAAAGCTGGCATCTTTGTTCCAACTAACAGGCCACGCTAAGCAAAGCCAGCAGGGAATCGCACGGGCTGAGAAACCCTAAAGCAGGGGGTGTAGATGCTGGTGGGACCGTAGGGCTTGCCTGGGTGACTTGGTCCTTCCCTCTGCTCCTTCCTGATGAGGCAGGGGCACGGTAGGCTCCAGTTCAGGAAGAAAATGCTCTGCAAAACAGACCACTTATGCGCTTTCCCGAGTGGATTGCTCTGGAGAAGGAGCTGCCCTTGAACGCTGTCGGTGCCGATTCCTGCCTTTCCCGGGGCTGCTCTGGGGACAGACCTGGCTGCAGAGCGGGGAAGATTGCCTGTGCAGGCAAATCTCATTGCAAGGTCCTGAAGCGATTTCAGGCTTGGGCTGTACACCAGGTTAGCAGTTCCACTGAGGCCGGTGGAGGTCTGGTGGACTTAGCCACAGTGGCTCTTTGTAGCCGAGGAGCTGTGACCAGTTAAACACAATTTTGTGTTGAGGTCCCAATGGTAGCTGATAAAACCTAGGACCTGCACCCTCCATGACTTAACTGAAGTGTTACTACCAGGTGGTCAGGCCTTGGCTTTCACAGGCTTGAGCTGGGTTTTTACAGCAGCAAATACCCACTTTATTTGTGTCTTCTGTCCACCTGGAGATGTAGCCGGGCTGTGGTTTAAGGAATGTCTCTCTTCCTTTCAGAGTTCAGCTGCCTGAGTACATCCTGGACTTTGGCTGTGTCATTCCTGGTACCGTCCGCACGCAGCTTGTGAAGATCACCAACCCCGGGCGGTTGCCTGTGTCCTTCCTCGCTGATAGACGTGCCTTGTGTGGCACAGGTAACCAGTGCTGGAGGGACTTCCCGTGGGCTTGACAGATGAGCTTAAGTCACTGGGTGTGTGGGGGCGTGTTGCGTGCCTGTTTGTACAGCTTTTTTCTTCCTGACTGCCCCCTGCTCGGTGCTTTAGAGCCTGAATTCTCCTGGCCAGCAGTGCCCAGAGACCTGGTCTGCCTGGGACTGCCCTGACACCTCATTTCAGGGACTAGGTGGGCTGATCACCTTGGTCACCTCTCATCATCTTCTGCTCTTGGCTACCATGAGTGACAGCCGAGGTTTTGTGCTCTCTGTGGGCTCGTGTTGCAAACGGACGGGACCCTTTGTGGTTTGGAAGTGCTTTGTTTAGACTTCATGATGTCATAGCCCTTCAGTTGAGCCTTTATTGAGAAAAGAGCCTGTGAGATCCTCTGGTGTATCAAAACAGGCTTCCACGACAGGCCCTGAGGCAAGGCTGTGTCCCATCAAACGGTGACTTGCTGTGTCTGAGGGGTGGTCAGGTGTCTTCTCTAAGTTGTTGTCCAGGGAACACCGCAGCATGGGGGAATCTTCGTTGGAAATTCTCCTTCGGGGAGGTCTGTGCATCCTTCCCTGAGATGCCCAAGGAAGGAATTGCTGAAGCTCAGCCTGATGGGTTTCATTTTTACCATGTGGACCTTGGATTCTGGCTGCGAAAACGCTTTCTCCTTGGGCGGTGACAAGGGAGAAAGAGCAGCAGGCTTCTCCGGGGATACAAGGGGGTCTTTCGCAGAGCTGCCAGCCAGGACGCCCGCGTGGCCTTAACGTGCTTGTGACACACAAGCGACATGAGATGTATCTCAGCTGCTTTATTTTCATCTGTTCAAGGTTTCAGTGTGGATCTGGACCATGTGAAGTGCCTGCCCTGCTGCAAGACTAAGACCTTCAGAGTGCGCTTTGACCCACAAAGCGCCAACCTGCCACTGGGAGAGGTGGACGTGCTCCTGCCCATCAAGGTACCACCTTTTGGGGCAGGCAGCAGGCTGGACACAGCAGCAGATGTCACCTGGTCTCTCAGCTGGATGTTCTGTCCTTCACTAGGTAGCAGGTGGCCCCACGTTCCATGTCCGCCTCCGTGCCGACGTGACTGTGCCGTCCCTCTGCCTCTCCAGGGACAGGCTGGAGTTCTCCGCTGTCCAGTGTGGGCAGTGTCGGGAAGAAACTGTCCAGCTCCACAATCAGCTCCAGGTCCCCTGTCAATGGTTCGTCACCGTGCACGAGCCTGTTAAGGTAAAGCACAGACAAGGTGTGACACGTAACTTCTTGGTTGGGTTTTCTTTGCCTCTCTTGCCCTTTCTGCCCCCGTGGCTGCCTGGGCGCTTGGGCTACAGCTCGGCTGAGGAAGCTTCTGAGGGTACGGGGCAAGGCTGCTTCGCCTGGACCTGTTCGTTAGCTGATGCTTCACTTCTCTGCCATCTTCACCCATTCCTCCTCCTCTGAGGACAGCGCCTCCCCATCTGCCTGCCCTGCCTACACATCTTTGCTCCCGTTTATGGTGCCACCAGGTTATGGTGGCCACGTCTGGTTTGGACGTGGGTGCTCTTCGCACCGTGGCAGTATCTCAGAGCACGGCAGGAACCAAGAGTCTGTCCCCACAAAGGCCACCTCACACGCCTGGTTTCTGTGCCCAGGTGGACAAATGCTTGTCAGCGAGCATGCGTCGGAAGCTGCTGCAGGAGTTGGAAGCCAAGCCCCGTGTCTTTGAGGCACTGCCCTCGGCCGGAACCCTCGCTCCCGGACAGCGATGCAACATGCGAGTCAGGTTTTCACCCGTGGAAGAGGTGAGATTGGCAGGTGTCACCCCGCGGAGGTCTGGCAGGGCAGTGTGGAAATGAGAGCCCAGCGCAGGGGATGAGGTCTGGCCTCCGCATGGAGCTTTCTGCCAGCCCCGTACCCGCTGTGCCCCAGTTTCCCCTGTAGCGCGCACTTCTGAGAAGCGCTTTGGAATCCCCACGGGGAGTTGCACAGGGAGCATCCAGGCTCGGCGGTGTGGCTCCCTCTCGGCACATGGAGGAGATCCACCTGTCTCCCCTCACCTTCCACCTCGTGTGGGCATATCTGCAGGCTGCAACGCCCCGGCGCAGAGCAGCTGGCATGCTCGCGGGGGACAACCCTGGAAGGGCCAACCTGGGCTAATCCTGCTGCCGGTACCAGCAGACAAAACAGCCGCCAGACACCTTCCTGGGCACGGCGGGACTGTCACCTGTAGCGGTACACTGCCAGCAGTCCCTGTGGCTCTGGCCCAACCTGCCTGCGTGTTCCCACGCGGTCTGGGAGTCAGCTTAAGCGATGGAGCATTCCCAAAGGCAGTTTGCATGTGGCCACAGTGACTTGGAAGCTGGCAGTGTGTGACAGCATGGACACAAGTGCTTCCATGCCTGGGAACAGTCCCAGGGACGGTATAATTGCTAGTAGGGATGCCACCAGCTTGTGTTGGGCTTTGGCCAGAGCCAAACGCTGAGCAGAGAAGATGACCCTTATTTCTAGCCAGCGAGAGCTCATCTGCCTCTTGCGTGGCTGGTGTTTGCCTGATGCAGCAGTGCCACAGCTGTGTCTGGGCAGCGTAACCCCGAGGACCTTTCTCATGAGCGCTGCGCTCCCTCGTGACTGGGTGAAAACATGTGACAGACTGTTTCAGATCTGACACCAAACAGCCAGTTACACCTCACCCAGGATCCATCCCAGTTACCTGGAGCCAGCATGCAGGTGCTGCAGCCTCTGCTATAATTAAATACCTGTTTTCCATTCACCTTAGAGGTACCGATGACACCGCTGACCTTGGGGCAAGGGTTGAATTCCAGGCCCTTGTCACCTGGGACTTAGCGCAGGACCTTTCTGTGCTTCTCTCTTTTCAGAAGTCCTACAGAAGGAGGCTGAAGATTAACATTTGCCAGAGCAGCCAGCACCTCCAGCTGCAGGTCTCGGGACAAGGTCTGGAGCCGCAGCTGGAGTTCAGCCCCCCAGTGCTTGAGCTGGGACCGGTGCTGCCATACAGCCATGGGGTGGAGGGGACAGTGGTGGTGAAGAACCCGTGCGAGTTTCCCATCGAGTTTTACTCGCTGGAGTTTGACCAGCAGTACCTTGAGGAGGAGCAGGTGAGCGGGAAGGTCTGGTCCCCGTGTGCGTGCTGCCGTAGCTTCACAGTGCTGTGGTGGCATTCCCGGGCTTGCGCCAGGGAGATGGAGGCAGTCCCCAGGGCACAGCCTGGTGGCACTTGAGGGGCAGCCAGCCCTGCTGCCAGGCCGAGGGGGGTGCTTGGGTAGTCCGTGCTGGGAGGAAGGCATGAGGGAGAAGACTGGTTGGCTGGGCAGTGTGTTCGTGTGGTCAAGAAACCCCTCCTGTATGTGGTTTCTCGTCCCTCCGCGCACAGGTCCTGCGCATGCTGAAAGACTACGACAGCCGCAACACCTTGTTGCTGCCTCTGCGTGGCCCGGGTGAGAAGCTGCCCCCAGAGGTGCTGGAGTACTCTCAGGACCAGAAGGGGCTGCAGGATGATCAAGCAAAGCCCAAGACTGGGGACCCAGCGGACCAGGACAAGGGTGAGGGTTTGGCATGGTCTGTCCTGAGTGTGGACACAGCAGGGAGTCCAGGCTGCGTACCCCGAGTTCTCCATGACCTCATTCTCCACGGAAAGCCCGTGCTTTTAGCAGCCGCCTGTTCCCCAGCTTGGTGGAGGAATTGCTAGGTGAAAACCTGTGGCTTGTAAGACGCATCCTCTCGCAGCTCTGAGTGCAGCTAAAGCAAGCTCATATCTTACTGCCACACACTGGGGAAATCATCAGGGTGTCCCCTTGTGTCCCTCAGCCACAAAGAGCAAGCTCAGATGAGTTCTTCAGCCTGTAGGACCAAGTCTAATATAACGAGCTGGTTTAGATTTGTTCCTTCGCGGCAACACAAGCACAAGCTCAGAATACCCCTGGACAGGCTCCTCGGTGCCTTGGGAGTCTCCCTCCTTAGGAGAGTTTTGCTTTTGCTTGTGGCCCTGCAAAGTGGGAATGGCCAAGAGCAGGTTGCCATTCCTTCCCCACGTCCTTCCTCCTCGGCCAGCTCTGAAGGTGCCTGGCACCTGTCAGATGGGGGCAGAAAGCACTCCGCTGGGGTTGTTGGCAGCACCTCACCCCGTAGCTCGGTCGTTCCCCCCTCCCTTTTCGATGAAAGCCAGTCCAACAGGGTGAATTCAGAATCTGAATGTGGGGAAGAGGAGGAGGAAGGTGTTAAGGAAAGACGCGGGACGGGTGGTAACCCGAAGCTCTTCACCTATTTTGTCCGTTGTGGCAAAAGGGCCCCAGCGGTGGACTTCAGTGCCACCTCCATTGCTTCACTGCAGCCTGGTGCCATCTCCCTCGGGACTGTTCCCAATGCCCAGTTGCACCTGTCACCCCCCTTAGGCACCAGGACCCGGGACCAAACTCCCATGAGGACCGTGGGGAGGGTTCATGGAAGATGTGGCCCAGGCCTCCTGGGTGTTGCCAGATGCTCTTTCCTCCTCCTGCCACCCCACTTACTGTGCTCTGAACAGGCCCCTTCGCCAGCAGCTGGATCTGCGCGAGCCTCGAGGACGGGCACGATGAGATCTGGGCTGTGACATTGCTTGCAGCAGTCTCCTCTCCCAGGGTCTGAGGGGATGGGGAGGGCGATCAGGGTCCCAGGGAGGCAGGAGGCTGACTTTTCTACCTGGTTCTACACAGCAGAGCACCAGCAGAGCACCAGCAGCAGCAAGGAGGCTGCAGGAGAGCTGGCCGACAGCCCTGTCCGTAGGGCCATCGCCCGCCACCTGGGCATCGATATCTCTGCCGAACGGCGCACAGGCGGAAGCCGCAGAGGGATCGTCATCATCGTCCATGGGGCACCTCGGACAGGTGCGTGAGCTGTTGGCTGCAAGGAGAGCGGGAAGCAGGAGAGACTTATCCTGGTGGGCCGTGGTGCTTGGTCGGCCAGTTGAAGCGAAGCGAGGCAAGCCACAGCTCTGCTGGTCCGTGAAACGGTCCCAGGCCTCTGCCTAGCTGGTGCCAGTGGTGTGGCTCATCTTGTGTCCCTATAGCTAGGCTCTTGTCCCCCCAGATGGGGTGGCCATGTCCCTCTTGCTGCATGGGACCACATTGCCTGGTGCCCGTGTTTCCTCATGGGAGCAGCCCCTAGCCCATGCTGACCCCCAGACTGCGCCCAGCTGGCACCCACCAGCACAGGGTAGCGAACGGTGGTGGTGGGCCAGGGCTCGAAACAATGTCCTGGCCCAGGGCTGAGGTCACACCACAAGGGACAAAGTCCTGGGCTGAACCGGAGGTGGAGGCGATCCACCTGGCTCTGGAGTTCAGCGCTTCTGACCGTGCTGAAGCTGCCTCCCTCGTGGTGTCCCCTAAAGGGACATGTGCTTTCTGAACGTCCTTGAAACCTGCAAAGCCTCTGGGGGGGCTTTCCAGAGCCTGTCGCTGAGAATGCTTCACCTGCAAATGTCACCAAGCCGCCTTCCTCTCTCTCTCAAGGAAAGACAGCGGCAGCGGTCGCCCTGTCCAAATATTACGGCGCTGCCTGCTTGTCCATCGACGCCGTGGTGACAGAAGCCATCTCTGACGGGAGCAGCGCGGCAGGGCTCCGTGCCCGGGAGCTGTGCATCAGGGCTGCCGCTGAGCAGAGCCACAAGGAGACAGAGGATGAGGGTAAGGAGGAACACTGGGCGCAGAGCGGCGCTTTGGAAACCCACCATGGCCACCTGCTTCTGCTTGCTCCAGAGGAGTTTGGCAGCCCTTGGGTCTCTTGGGGAGCACGGGTGCAAGCGTGTAGAAATGCAGAGCCATTTCATAACACAGCTCGGGTGAATAAGAAGCTCTGTTTTGAGGGGTCAGACAAAGGCATTTTTACTGCCTCTGGGCTTCTTGACACACGTTCCTTTTTCTGGGAGTGGTGAAGTACACCCATACCTTTCTCAGAGCTTTATAAACACATTTTCTCCGAGCTGAATCCAGCTTGCTCCCTGTGGCCATCAGGCAGAACTGCTGCCCGCTTGAACAAGGAATAACCCTCCGAAGTGGCTCATTAAGCTCTAGGTGACTGACTGTGAGTGTGGCTTCACAGACATGAGAGGAAGGGAAGAATAACCTCTTGGAGGAGTTTTGGATGAGACGCACTGCAGATGAGCTCTTTTTCTCTGGAAATGTATTTTTTTTTCCCCCTATACTGACACTGTCAGGTTGCGGAGCTGGCACGTGCTGTGCTGTGCTCCATGTGAGACTGGAGACTTTGGGGAAACTTTCTTGGGCAGTTGTTGCCCTGAGCTCTGCAGGGTGAGGCCAGACGCTGGCCTTGGCAGGGGACGTTTTACATTGCTCAGCTTTGAACCTGGGTGGTTGGGAGCTGGTGGAAGGGAAAAGGCTCTGGGTGCCAGGTGGGGTTGTCCCAGGCAGAGGGTTTAGCTTCCATGGAGATGGGTGATGCTGCTGGGGCAGGGCTGCCCGTTACAGTCTCCACGGGAGAAGGCAGGATGGGTGCAAGGTAGGAAAATGATGGTGCTGGGGGACGAATCTTTGGCTTGATCCATAGGGGAGCTGCTGTGCGAAGTGTCACCTGTGTGCATGTTTATTAAGGAGGGACACGGGGCTGTGCACGACAAACTCTCTGGCCTTTCCGTCCTCTCTCAGCTTTATCGTGCTAGTAAGGGAAGCAGGGCAGGAGCTGCTTCTGGAGAGCAGCGCTGCTAGTGCCCAGCAGGCTGGGGGACAAGTGCTGTGTCCCTGCCAGGGGTGGAAGGTGCCTGCTTGCTCCCCGCAGCACCCATCGCCAGCCCCGCTGAGCTGTCTGTCCCCTCTGCAGGTCACAATGCAGATGTGTCTCTCAGCGTGCAGTGCCGCGCCAAGGCCGGGCACAGCTCAGCGCTGCGCCAGTCCAGCTCTGAGGAGGACGGCAGCCTGCAGTCCCCGAGTTCCCAAAGGCCGGTGAGCACTGCAGCAAGCAAGAGGAAGCCGCATGGCCGTGCATCCCAATCCCGGGAACAGCATCGAAGGGATTCGACAAGCTGCCAGGTGAAGCGTGATCTGCGCTGGGTAATGCCTGGGTCCTTTCTGTTGCATCTGAGAAGCGAAGGGGCTGCTTAGAGTGGGGGCTGGTGTGTGGGTGTGTGGTGCAGAGCGCCAGCTGGGCATGCTTGGGGTGGGAACAAACCCCTGTGCTCTGGCAGAAATCTCGACTGGGCCTCAACAGTTTGTTGGCAAAGTGCAGTCCTGGCTAATGTGGCCGCAGGCAGTGGGCAAAGCTGCGGGATGCTGTGCCGGGGGCTTGCAAGCCACGGGATGTGTCCTCCAGGGTTGTCCCCTGGAGCTGCTGGCCTGCAGGGTTGGTTCGAGCCTCCCGCTAGTGGGAAACCCTGGCTGCAAGCCCAGCAGTTGGAACTGTTCAGGGGTTACCCAAGTGGTTTGGTTTACTTGTGGCGTTCAACATTGCAGGGCTCCTCCATTTCTCATCTCCACCCTCCCCTTCCCTGCGTCCCTGCGCAGCGATGGCTGAGCATCGGTGGCAGCACAGAGGGAGGGCTGGGCTGTCTGAGCTGCGTGCTGCCCGAGGACTTGCTGGTGGCCATCCTCTCCGAAAGGCTCCAGGTACGTGGGGTGGGGTGGGGTGGGGGCAGATGCTGCGTTCCTGCTCCGCAGAGACAGGCAGCGAGGCAGTTTGGAGAGGAGGTCTGTATCTGCTCTCGGAGGAGCCCCGAGCTGCACGCAGGGATCCTTGGGGGAAGCTGCAGATGCCCCAAGGTGGCAGAACGTGGGGAAAGATCAGAGCTTGTCTGGGCCGATGCGCTGGACACAACGATGGCTGGTGTCCTTTGACATCTGCTGACAGTGGACATTTACTGACTGGCTGAGAGCCCCGTGTGTGCCACAGCTGGCTAGAAAAGCTGTTCCTTTTCAACTTTATTCGCAGCTGAGTGACTGCTACCAGGGCGTGGTGTTTGATGGCCTGGAAACCCTCTTTGCGCACAACATGGCATCTGCTCTCCTCTGCCTGCTCAAAGCTGTTGGAAATCGGCCTCACATCTATGTCGTGAACCTGTTCCAGGATTATGTGTCCTTTAAAGCCAGGGAGACAGCTGCAAAAGAGCAGGAAGGTGAGACTTTTCATCTCCGCACCTCTCAAATCTTCCCTGTCAAGCACTCAGCCTTATCTGTGTGTATCTGGGTTACCAGCAGAGCTTGTAAGAAGTGGTCTTATTAATCCTTCCACCTTCTGCCTGGGTGTAGCCAGCGCTCAGCTCACAGTTGCTTAAAATGCAGCAGAGCAGAGCTGAGGCTGTGAAGACTTCCCTTGGTCTCTACCGTGAAAGCCTGGGCACAAGTGCCAGCTGTTGTGGCTCAGGACCGAAGCAGCAGCAGCAGCTGCCCGCCACGCTGGTGCGCAGGAGCCAGGCAAGGCGCGGGAACTCGCCGTGAACTGTTGATAGTTCAGGGGCTGATCTGAATTTTGGAGCAGGGCTGTGAGCTCTCCAGCACCTCCTGGCAGGATGATCGGCTGGCTCGGGACACAGCTGTGAATCCTGGCAGCTCACCCCCAACAGCAAGCTCTGCTAATGGTTTCTCCTCTGGCCTTGGCTGAAGGACGGGAGCAGGAAGAAGCTGCCCGCAGGGAGAGAGAACGTCTCTGGGAGATGGACGAGGATGAGTATGATGCCCTCACTGCGGAGCAGAAAATTCAGCTTCATAACCAGATACGCCAAGTCCAGCGCGAGAGGAGGCAGAGGTCTGTGCACCTGTAACTCCCCAGGAGGGTGCCCCTGCAGGGTTTTCCTGCTCCGGAGACCTCGGTTGAGCTCAGAGGGGTCACGGAGCGAAGGCCCGAAAGGGTCTGCTCCAAGTGGGCAGTTCCACCCCCAGGTTCCCAGCAGAGGAAGGCCCTTCCTCCCGGGAGAGAACATCTTCTCTCCAGCTGAGCGGGGAGCCCGCGGGTTTAGACGGTGGCTGCCGGCACCTGGGCTCTGGGCTTGCCTGGCCGCTGCTCCTTAGAAGTGTCTCTAAGTTAATTACGTTGATTCTCATCTTCACCCCCTTCTTCCCCACACCAGAGGGGTTGTGGTGTGGCTTGGTGTGAGGCACAGCCGTGCTGGCTTGGTTTAGATCCCAGTCCTGCCGTAGGGGAAGTCCTTGCTGATCTCCCAGGTTTTTCCTTCCTGAGCGACACCGGCCATAGAAGCCGGTGGCTCTTGGGCTCACCCTCAGCTGCAGCAGCAGGTCAGCCTGGGAGAAGCTCTGATCCAGCAAAGCAGCCCAGGAGGGGAGGCCGCAGGGGTTGAGGAGGATGCGCAGGCTAAGTCCGAAACTGGGAGGGGGACCCGCTTAAAGCGAGCGTGTGTTTCCGCACTTCGTTCAGCCCAGGCTGCCCTTATGAAGCAAGGCTGAGGTTTGGCTGGCCCTGGAGGTCCCCTCCCACCTCTCCTCACTTGGGATATTCCCAGCCTCCCCAGGCTGAGGGAGGTCCACAGAGATGGCCTAACGGTTCTGCCTGGCCTCAGGGTCAGGGAATGAAGTGCAGGACCAGCTGGGATGGCGGCAAGCCCAGACTTCTGGTGGTGACTCTCGGGCGTGTTTTCTGTTTGGCTTGCTGAAGGGAGATGGAGCAGCTAGCTCGAGAGCTTCAGGAAAAGCGTCAGCAGGAGCTGGAACGCTTGAAGGAGGAAGAGCTGAAGAATTCTGAGCAGGGGAAGAGAAAGACTGGAAAAGACCAAGAGAATGCTTTGAGGAGGGAAAGCCGGCCTGATGTCAGGCAGGTGCGTGGTTGTTTACAGAGATGACTGAAAGCCCTGGGGACCTTCCTACGGAGCTGTGCCGTGCCTCAGGGAGCCCCACGCAGTGCTGGGGACGAGCACCTGGCAGGAGCAACATGTGGGGCTGCGCTGGGAAACAACCACCGGGGTCTGATCGTGCTGCTGCTGCACCGGGGTGTCTTCCCATGGGTTTGCTGCTAGAGCTGCTCTACTAAGATCATGCTGCCTTTGAGTCCTGGCTTCATGTAACTCCACATATTGACTACTGAAGCCCTAGGTAGTTTTAGTCCAGCGTTTCTTCCCACTCTGCCTGTGACTTACACCTGTGAGCCATGATCTGTCTGGGATGTGGGGTCTTTTCCTACATGTCTGGCAGGAGATGCCCCCAGGCCTTAGGTATTCATTAGCAGGCAGACTTTGCAAAGAAGCAGGCAGACTTTGCAAAGAATCAGCCAGCCACAGGGATGCTCAGCGCACCAGAAATGAACCCAGAGGACTGCACGGGAGTAAGGAGGTGTCTTAAGTTCTCTGCTTGGTTTGGGAACCTGTTCTGTTCCTCAGCTGGTTTGCAGGACCCCTCATCAGTCTGACACTGAAGAGTTTGGTTTGTTGAGCTAAACTGGGTACCAGCTATGTTCTGAACTGGGATTTGTAGGGTGCCTAGCACAGGTCTCGAGCGAGGTTTGGGGTGCTATTGTAAAGATCATTGCTGCCCTACAGCACCTGAGTCAGTGCTTTGAAATGCTCCCTGCTTTTTTTGCTCTTCCTGCCCAGGGCATGAACAGTCCCACCAGCAACACCAACACATCCAACAGCCAGAGGTCGGAGGTCACCAAGGGGGTGGTCAAGACACGATCTGTAAGGAAGCGCCTGGGCTCTGTTGCACGCTGCACAAAGGAAGATGAGCAAAAGCAGAGCAAGGTCACCCTGATGGATGCCCACCTGGCAGCGGCTGCACACCCCACAGACCTGGAAGAGGGGGAAACAAAAAATGAGGCCCAGAGTGACAGCGAGAACTTGGCCCTGAGGTTTAATATCTACGAGACGTCGCAGAGGGATGTTGCGCGTATTTTGGCATCCTGGGACAGGGTTCAGGGTATCCTGCTGTTCCCCCTGAACCACGAGGACGCACGGCACCCAGCAGAAGAGCAGCCCCAGCACGCATCCAGCCCCAGGAGCTGGAGGGACAGAGAGAAGGAGCATCAGGAGAGGCTGGAGAAAGAGCATCTGGCAAAACTGAAGGCTCTTGAGGATGCCAGAATACCTCAGCTGGAAGGGGAAGGTGCAAAAGGGTCAGCCAGAGGCCAGGGTGTCGGGGTGCCCTGCTTGGACATCCAGGTGCTGGGCTCAGAAGATATGACTAGGAAGATCCTGGAGAGCAGCGAGCTGCCAGCGGCAGAGCAGGTAGAGCCCTGTGAGGCTCGGAGGCTGAGCCTGCCGTGCTCCTGGGCCCCGGTCCAGGCCACCGATGATGTTCCACAATGGCTCCGCAGCAGCCCCATGGCTGGGGAGGTTCTCACCATCCCTCAGGTGGGTGGGAAGCAGGAGTGCTCTCTGTACAAGCATCCCGTCTGTTGAGAGAATTTCCCAGCCTGGAAATCATTGCAAATGGTCCCAGGGCAGGGCAGCTCAGGTTTCCTTCAGCTGAGTCACTCCAGGGAGAGGTTTCTCTCGAGGTCCCACTTGTAGGTCCTGGCACTGCTCTGGACCCACTCCACTGGGCATGAAGAAGCGCTGTGCCCCATATAAATAAAGCCCCACCACATTGCCGAAAGCTCCGTGCCTTTAAGGAGTGAGTGTGAGGATGAAGGTGACAGGGGTACAAACAGGGTTTTCTCTTACGCTTTAGGTCCTGGATAGCCTTGGACTGGGTCCCTCCGGGCTTCCCATTCCCCCTACTGCTTTCTACTCCGTGATCCACTACCCGGCAGAGCGGATGGCCCCTGCAGCAGGAGAAGCCCTCAAGCACTTTGTCTTTGTTGTGCCAGAAGGCGCCACTGCAGAAGAAGACAAGAATGCTGCCGTAAGTCTCGTGGATGCCCCCGTTGTGCCCGAAGTGAAGGTGCCAGGGCAGGGGGGTGGGTGGGGAAGGATCACTGTGATGTCTGTAAGATGAGAATAACGGTTTAAAAAAACCCCTCAAGCCCTCGCCTTGCCTTGAGGTCCTGGGCAAGGAGAGTGTTGTAGGCAAAACTAAACCTGATGAGGAAGACCAAGTCCCTGGGCAGATGTGGTTGTTTATTTAGTGCTTCCCCTAATTGTTAACAAACCCACAGCTTGCTTTCCCGGAGGGGGATGTCTCGGGGCAGGTCTCACCTCTCTGTTTTCTCCCTCCCCTTGTGGCTCAGACCGCAGAGGAGCAGGTCGCCCCTGTGAGGAGCCAGTCGAGCGAGGAGAAAGCTGCGGGCAGCTGGGAGGCTGCGAGAGAGAAGCAGAGCTCCAGTCAGGGCAGGAGATGTCTCCAGGGGCTGGACAGGGAAGGACCCGTATCTTCTCCTGGGGCGCACCAAAGCGGCGAGGACACGGTCCCATCCCCGCCGAGACATGTCAGGTGAGCTGAGGGCTGAGGAGATCCTTCTGCTTCGCGGCCACCCTGTCAAGTGAGGTCTGTCATCCCCAGCTCCTCAGGGCCCCTCTGTTGGTGCCTCCGTGGGATGGCGAGTCCACAACCCTCCTCCTCGTCTTGTTTGCTCATTAGCCGTGTCTGAAGCCCTCTCTTTAACTGCCAGGCTGAGCAGCTGCCGGTGGATAGTGCCTGCCCGCGGCGAGGTGGAACTGAAGGTCCACTTCAGCTCCACGGTGCTGGGCCAGTTTGAGCAGACGCTGCGTTTCGAGATCCTGGGGACAAAGCGACTGTACCAGCTGCCCTGCAGGGGCACCTGCCTGTACCCCACCATCAGCCAAGACCCACGGTAAGGCTTGCCCCTGGCAGCCTCCCACGCTGCTCCCCCCTGGGCTCAGAGCCAGGGCTGCCCCTTGTACCCCGGTGACCTTCTGGCTCGGGCAGAGCATGCTGCCTGAGCCGCCCAGCATCTTGTCCCATGCCTGGAGCTGGGCGTACTGGTACCGCGGCCACCAGTAAGGGTTACGGCTTTCTGACCAGGTTTTCTACTTGGAGCATCTCACAGCTCTTCATTCCCTGTTTTCTCTGCCCAGGCTGGTGTTTCCCCACCGAAGGAAGAGCAAGGGAGACGATGACATTGTCTTCAAGCAGTATGTCATGGAGACGGGTGTCTTCCACTTTGGACCGCTGCTGTGTGGGAAGTCAAGAGACTGGTACGTGCTCCCCGCCCTGAGCGAGCATCCTGATGTGCTGCCTGCACAGCATGGGACGTTGGGATGGCACCTCCAGGGCCTCGTGCTGTCACGGACACGTCTGGGGACGAGCCGTCCCAGAGGCACAATTCAGGGCAGGCCCAGGTGGAGACCTGCCTGGGAGATGCAGGGGGCTGAAGGGCCACAGATGTGTGAACTTGAGCAGATGATGGGCAAGTGAGTCCTGGAGGAGCAGGGGAGAGACGGAGCTGATCTTCCTCCCTGGTGGGTGCCTTGGTGGCCAGAGCCATGTGCTGCTTCCAGCCTGAAGGTCACTTGGAGCAGCTTGTGTCCCCCCGCCACATCTCAGCTTCGCCACCTACGAAATGAACTTTATGGTGTTTTTTAAAAGTGCTTTGAGCTCTACAGGTGGACTGAACAAGCAATTACTCTGCTGATGGTTTTGTAAAACATTCATCCGTTTGTAATATTAGTAAGGCCTTATGATTCGACCTGCCGATATGGGGGCGTGGGGGATCTGCAGAGGAATGAAAATGGAAATTCTGTTTCCCCGTCCTCAATGCTGGACAAAGTCTGCCTGAAAAAGTTGCCATTGTAGCTGCTGGCGCATTTCTATTTTTAACATAGCTTTTTTTTTCAATAGTAGAAATTAAGTTGTCCTCTTCATGGGAGCTCTGGAGAGCTAGTGGTATTTTGACAACCCAAGCAAATGAAATCAAAACAGTTCAAAAACCAAAAGAGGATCTTTAGTCAGGCTGCTGCATGGCCTTGGGTTTCTGTTTGTGCTTTTTAACCCTTTAACTCCCAAATCTGCTCCATACCCGAGGGAAGGGACGTTTTTTTTAAATTCAGCATTCCTCTTGGGAATGAATCCTCTCTATTTCCTTCCCTCAGGCTTTGAGCTAACCTGTGAAATACAAGGCAATCTCGTGACTGTTTTGGAAGACAAAAGCTAAACTATTTTTAAAAGCTCTTTCCAAGAGCATTTCTTTCTACCCTGCAGGGAAGGAAACCCAACAAAGAAAGGGGGAGAACCCACGTGCCTGCAGTACCTCTGTTTTTCCAGGCATCTTTGAATTTCTAATTTGTAAAATGCTCTTTAAGTGGCCTGTGCATCATCACGTGTCTGGGCTGGAGGCACCAAGTACAGGGGTGGACATCAAAGTAACGCAAGGATGGACACACATAGCATCCAGTGTGCCCCTGAAAATGATCCTTTTTCTTGGCCTGCTTGTTGGAACATGGTCTTGCAGTGCAGCCTCCCGCTGCCAGGACATGGCGCTTTCCTTGGTGTGGGATGAAGGCGACGGTCTCCTCTGCAGCCTTCTCCCCTTTTGCGGACAGGTACAAGGCACTGGACTGTCCCAGCAACTGTGAGACGATAACCATCCTCAACGTCACCCCCTTGGAAGTAGAGGCGCATTTCTCCTTTGAGCGCGATCTCAAGGTGGACACGTTCCTTGTAGAACCTCCCAGCATGAGGCTGAAACCGAACGAGAAGCAGGTAGGGGACAGCAGGTAGGGCAGGCACTGGTGTAAGTGCCCAGGAGCCATTCCTCCTGCTCACTGAGTGCTCTTCTGTATTTCTTGTTTCGGGGACGGGGCTAGAAGCTGAGCATTTGGGCGTACCCCACTTCAGCTGGTCTGGTGGAAGACAAGCTCGTCTGCCGCATTAAGGAGAACCCAGAGCCGGTGGTCTTCCCCCTGTGCTGCCAGGGGGTGAAGGTGGAGCTGAGGGTCAGCCCCAAGCGCGTGCATTTCAACAGGCTGCTTCTGCACAGGTCAGTCATCCCACGGCCCCTCTGCTGGGGACGGGTGCTGTCGGTGAGCTCCCCTTCAGCCTCTCTGGCTGGCTGCATGGCCCTTCAGGCTGGATGTTGGGCTGGCGTCCCTCTTTCTGCCAGCAGTTCCCGGTCTCTTGCTCACCGTTGCTTGCTGGCTTGGTTCTCTCAGGACAGCCGCAAGCTCTGTAGCCCCCCAGCAACGTGGTGCAATGGGCATCTTGATTCATTTGTATCTCGTCTGCTGGTTCGGAGAGCAGTGCAGTTGCTCCTCCTTATGTCCCTTCTGTTGGATACACCGTTAGCACCCAGCCCTTCCCCAGGACCTCACCTCTGAGACTTGTGACACAGAGAAAACACTTAACTAATGTTATGGATACTATAAATACTGGATGTGTATAGATAAAGATATATATATAAACTAATGCATAGGGCTGCTCCAAGATGCATTCAGTTGCAAGGCCTATCCTGACCATCGAGCAGCTGGTGCAGGGTGTCTTTCTGCCTCTGCAGGGAGGACAGCAAGACCCTGGTCCTGCGAAACAGCACCCTGCTGCCTGTGGCCTGGCGGCTCTGTGGGCTGGAAAACCTGGGCGAGGACTTCTCCGTGTCACAACGTGAGGGCATCGTTGGTCCGCGCACGGAGTTTGACGTGCATCTGTATTTCAAGCCCACAAAGGCTCTCAACATTGAGAAGAAGATCCGACTGGAGGTGAGGGGGACTGTGCCCTCCCTGGCAGGGCAACGAGATCTTTGGGGTGGAGGCTGTGCTTGAAGGGTTCCCTGCAAAGAGGGGGACAAAGGATGAGCCTTCCCGAGGTTCCTTTCTACCCGCATCGCCGGGGGGGCAGGCCCTTAGCGGCAAGGAACTTGCTCTTATAGCTGAGCTTCAGGGGGCATGTGTGCTGCCGGGCCAGGAAGAGCTGCACCTGAGGGACACAAGGCTGCTGTGACCCCAACTTCTGCTGCCTCAGCCTGGGTTCACCAGAGCACATGGTGCATCCCTGAGCATCTGCGTCAGCCCAGACAACCAGGCGCTGTGTCCTGAGCCCGCGTTACAGCCACCTTGCCGCTGTGTGTGGTTGAATGCTGTTGTTTGGTTGTCCAGACCTCGGCGTGCTCCCTGCGCCCATGCTGGAGCCTGTCCGGGGCTCTTAACGGAGAGCAACAAGCTGTCACCCTGGGCTTTTGTTCCCTGTGTTTGGGGGCTGCACTTCAGTGAGGATGCTGGGTGATTGAAGGGGAGAGGGTTGACGGTCAATGCCACCTGCTCTGGGACACCTCACAATTCTTGAGATTGTTTTTCCATCGCTGTGTCTCCCCGGGTGCTTCCGCGGCAGCACTGCCTGCTGAAGGAGTGCCGAGCTGGGCTGGTAGGGCTTCTTACTGCAGCAGCATCTCGCTGGGTCAGCCCGTGAGATGAGCAGGTTGGGAGAGTTTGGGAATCTACAAGTGCTTGTCAAGCAGGGGAGGCCATGGTGGAAGCAGCCAGCAGAGACAAGGACTCGTATGTTGTCTACCAAAAGAATTTAAGAGAACGGTCTAAGCACTGTTCGTTTCTCGCTGCCTCAGGTTTCAGATGCAGAAAACATCCTGGGGATTGTCCAGACCGAAAATATCCTCATTTCTGCAGAGGGCTATGATGTTGCTCCAATCATCAACATTCCTAAAGGTCAGTGGATGCCCCAAAACAAAGCAGTCTGGGTGCGTTGCCTTGCCTTGGCAGGTGAGCAACCAAAGCGCTTGGGATGGGGTAGCATGCAAGCGTGGCCCGGTCACATAAAGCGCGTATCCTGCAAGTTGAGTGGAGTGAAGGGCTGCCAGGGCACAGCCAGCCTCGAGTCTCTCGCCCCTGAGCTTTGCAGTGTGCAGGTTGGTCTGGGGGCTTAGAAACCACAGCGATGTGAGCGAGCAATTGGCAGCTCCTGAGGGCTCAGCAGGGCACATAAAGTTGTTGGATCAGTGCTTGGAAGCAAGAAGACAGAAACCCAGCTCCTCACCTGCTAAACCCTGCAGATATTCTCCGAGTAAGAAGAGCAAGGGCAGCAAAGTAGCTAAAGAAAATTTCCAAGAACGGAAACTTCCTGAGAAGGGTTTTGGGCTGCCTGAGAACTCCAAGTGTCATAGAACAGTTTGGGTTGGAAAGGACCTCAAAGATTGTCTTGTCCCAACCCCCCTGCCATGGGCAGGAACACCTTCCACTAGTCCAGGTTGCCCCAAGCCCCGTCCAACCTGGCCTTGAGTGGGGCAGCCACAGCTGCTCCGGGCAGCCTCTGCCAGTGCCTCGCCACCCTCACAGTGAAGAATTTCTTCCCAACAGCTCATGTAAATCTCCCCTCCTCCAGTTCAAAGCCATTGCCCCCTGTCCTGTCACTACAGCCCCCCAGGAAACACCTGTCCCCACCTTTCTTATAAGCCCCATTTCAGTATTGAGAGGCCAATTGAAATGGGCCTGGAAGTGTTGAAATATCTGTCTTGTCACTTGGTGTGGTCTGTAGCAGCTCACTAATACTCCCCGTTTCTTGCCTGGCTCTGAGGGTTTTCTGCAGGTGCAGGTGGCACCGTGGATTTTGGAGTCCTGAAAGTCCTGGATGATGCGAAGCAAGTGCTGACTCTGAGGAACAAGGGGAAGTACGAGATTGCGTACAGGTGGGTCCAGCTGCCTGCTCTGTGAACGCGTGGTGCCACCATCTGCCCAGGCCTGCCTTCTCCTCCTGCCCATGGCTAGAACCGCTTCCCGTGCTGGCTGCCTCGTGGTCTGGTTAAATAAAAAGCCCGGGCTCCCTAATCTCAAAGACTTTAAGGGAGAATGCAGCCCCACACCAGAAGTCCTTCACAGCTGAGCAGGAACCAGAAGGAGAGGCCCTGAAATTGAAGCCACTCACTGCTGAGATCCATTGCCTTCCTCTGAGGGGCAGCTCCTTTCTCTTTATGACTCTTTAAAGGAGGGGATGAGAAAATTGGCTGTCGAGGTTAGTTTGCAACACTCATGATGGTCTGCACTCTCTCAAGATCTGAGATTCCCCAAGCAGAGCTGGACTCTTTCCCTTTTAATTTTTTTATGGTCTTATGTCAAGTCCTGGCTGTGCTGGTGGCACTTGTACTTTTAACTGCAGAGGTCTTTGTTCCTTCCCTTTCTCCCCAGTTTCCAGCTGAAAGCTGCAGGCACCACCATACCAGACCTGGCAAGCCACTTCACTATCCAGCCGCAGAAGGGCCTGCTGGCTGCCTCCGGGCGCCCTGTGCAGGTCCAGGTGTTCTTCCACCCCAAGACGGAAGTGAATATCGAGGACAAACCCGTCCTGCACTACCAGGTGAGCTGCCCCAGCCAGGCAGTGGTGGCACAGCACGTCTTGGGAGCGTGAGCAGGACAGGTGCCTTCTGGAAGGAGGGCTTTAGCTGGGTAATTCTCGTAGGTGACAGCAATGTCTCAGAAAACATTTGTGATGCTTCCTAAGCAGAGCTGAAAGTCTGGCTCCGGAGGAGGCGTTGAAACAGGGAGGATGAGCTGATGGGGACCTGGGATGGGATCAGGGAACAGAGTCAGAGGCTGGCCTTTTTGCTGGTTTTACCAAGCCCTCCTCTGGCTGCAGGTGATGGAGCCCAGCATCTGCGGAGGAGGCGAGACCGTCGCCGTCATCCCAGTGAGGGTGTCGGCGAAAGCTGTGTTCAGCAAGTACAGCATTCACCCCGCCTCGCTCATCAACTTCGGTGCCATGGTGAAGGGCAGCAGGAAAACCTGCACCTTCATGCTGGAGAACAAAGGCAGCCTTGACTTTAAATTCCTCATCTACCGAGCAGACCAGGACGCATCCCGATTGCAAGAGAAAAGGTGAGAGAAGACCTGCATCACCTGTCCTGCCTGAGGAGGCACGACAGCGTGGCTGGTGTGTGACAGGCAGCCCAGACACCTGGGTTATTGTCCAGTTCACGTCACCTGCTTGTGAACAGGGAGTGGAGAAGTGCCTCAGTGTCCCCGTGTGTCGGGCAAAGCTGGTGATACAGCTGAGCTGTCTGTAAGCTGCAGGAGGTGCCGCCGGGGCTGCGAGGGGCAGGGAGGCTTTCGTCTGTGGGGAGGGGAAGGTCAGCTTTGGCTTCAGAGGAAGGCAGGGTGGGGGCTCAGCATGATGGGTGTTTCTGCTTTCTGCTCTTAGTGGATGTCAAATGAAATCTGCCCACTCTGGCAAGAGTGAGAACTTACACCAAAGGACTTCCTCAGCCAAGAAAAGCAAGCGCTCGCTGCAGAAGGTTGCCAGCCCCTCCATGCAGGTGGGTGGCTCCCGCTCCCCAAGACACACTGCTGCGGGTGCTGGGGGAGGACGCTGATGGGGGCTCATCACCGTGGGGTGGGACATGGTCTGCACGATGGAGGTCCGTCATCTCCCAGCCACAAGCAGAAGCAGGAGCTGCTCAGTTGCACTGACAGTCCCGTGCTCTGGCTCAGACTTGGAGTTGTGGGGTCAAGAGAGAGGAGCAGGTCCCGTGTTTTGGTGGCTGCTAGCCAAAATAGGACTGTGAATACCACAGATGTGGGCACGTTCCTGTTTGAAGTCCCACTCCATAGATACCAGATGACCTTGTGTTTTCGTCTTCCCAGTCCCCTCCCTTCCCTCCCATCACTTCTCACAGTTATTTCTGCTCTCCTGTTTTACCCCTGAGGCTGGAGGATCCCAGCTAGCACCTTCACCTTTTACACCCAAACTCCGTCCTCTGTGCCAGCCAGGATAGGCCTGCAGCTCCTCCTGGCTTGTCCCTCTCGTCCTGGGGCTGCCTCTGGGCCGTGGAGTCATCCCTCCCTGCCCTGGGACTGGGGGCTCGGCCTGGCTGGAGGTTGAGGAGCGGCGTACTCCTTGCTGGGGATGCTCAAGGCTGGGCTGCTGGACGTCAGCCTCTCCTGGGACTCTTTCTGCAGGCTCGCCTCACTCTAGGCATGTTCACGGTGTACCCTGGCTTTGGTTCCATCCCTCCTGGGGGCCAGCAGATGATCACGGTGGATTGCTCTGCAGAATCACTGGGGACGTGCGAGGAGCACCTGCGCATCGATATCAGCGACAGAGACCCCCAGGACAATCCCCTCGGCATCCCCTATACCCTGCTGGCTGAGTCCTGCCTCCCAGGTACGCCCCGTCCACAGGTTCCCACAGCCAGACCTGCTGCTGGTCAGCACCTGAACTTATTGCTTGGTTAGAGAGGCGCCCTGACCTTGAAGCTAAACCCTAAAATCCTCAGAGGTTCCAGTTCTTTTCAAGTCAGCCAGCGGGGAGAGGCTGGGAGGGATGCATGGAAGGATAAAAGGAAAGCAATACTCCTTGACTGGGACTGAGCTCCATCCTCGCAGCCGACTCCCCGCCCAAGGCTGGGTTTTGCAGTGACCTGGGCAGAAAGGGTTTATCAAGCCTTCCGAGAGGCCAGCAGGGTCCCGAAAAATTCATCAGGAATTCAGCATTCAGCCCTCCCTCTGCTCTGCTCCGCAGCATTTGTGGTTGATGACATCGAGTCCATCTTTGAGGAGCATCGAATCTGCAGCAACGTCAACCTCTGCCAGACCCCGCAGACGGTGCGAGACAAGGGTGTGTATGTCAGAGATGAGAACAAGTTTATCTTCACCGACGTTCGGGTTGGGCACCGGGCCACAGCTCGCTTCAAGATCCACAATGTCAACAAAGTCCCCTGCAATGTGGTCCTTTCCATCAAACCCATCGCCGGTGAGGTAAGAACAAGAGGCCAAGGTGACCGTTGCTCTTTACAGGCTGCGCTGCCTTGTTCTCCAGACTCGTTGCTTCCTCTTGCCCGCCCTAGTCCAGCTCCGTGCAGGTCAGGCTACAGGGGGGAGCAGCAGTGCCAGGGTGGCAGTTCTGAATTTGGCACGTCTCGAGCAAGGCTTTGGCTCACCGCTCTGGCTGGGTCTTTGGTGGGAGACCCAAACCCTTCTGCACATCTCTTGGAAGCCCGCTCAGAGGGGGCCTTTACTGGCCTGACGTGCCTGGGCTCAAAGCAGACCATTCCCTCAGGCTCCCTGGCCTTTTCCTTCTCTTTAAAGGCCAGTTTGAGGTTAGTTGCGGGGTTTCCGTGCAGTGCCCCCCTCCCTTGTGTGCTGGGGTGGCTGCCCAGTGCTCAAAGCCAGCTTTTGCGCTCCTGGGCTCCCTGTGCAAGGTCAGCACCGCTTTGGAGTCACCCCTGCGATGGAAGGAGCCTGCCCAGGGCAAGCAGGAAGGGAGACACGCTGTCTGGGGCTGTTCCCGGTGACGCATATAAGAATAAGACTGCGTACGAAACACTGAAGGATGTTTCCTCCTAACACGGCTCTGTGGGTTCCCCCAAGTTTCACAGCCCCATCAGTGACATTTTCAAGGTGGATCCCGTTCGGATGTGCGTGCCCAGCTGCTCCCACGCCTTTGCTACGGTGACCTTCACTCCACAGATGATGCAGAGCTACCAGTGCACTTTTGAGGCTTCCCTCGATGTCCTGGCGAGGTAACTCCCCCTGTGAAATCTGGGCGGGGGGACCTGCCTGATGGCTGCCCCTCCTCTGGGAGGACCCCGACCTCTTGTTAACCCTGATGCTCTCGGTAGCCTTAGGCAGAGTGCTTAGCATTAGAGAATAGAGGAGGCGGTAACTACTAGACAGAGTAGAAAGAGAAGGGGTTATAGCTTAGCCTCTGCGAGTGACTGTGAAGACAGTGCAGCATTTGGTAGCCAGCTGGGAGTTAGTGAATCAGCAAGAAATGGAGATGTGCAACAGTTGAGCTGGGGCTTTCCAAGGACAAAGGTTTAGATGAAGCCGTTTCTGTGCCAGCCAGCCAGCGTGCATTATTTCCTCCTTGTTTCTGTTAAAATGAGATGATTGTATGTGATTACCTGGGGTATGTTAAGCTATTCTCTGTCAAAGGAGCAACTGGAGCCCTTCTAAAAGAGGAGCCCAATTCCCCTGTCCTGGGACGTGTGTACCAGGGCTCTGACCGGCTCTTCCCCAGCCGTTTAGTGGCTGAGTCAGGACAAGTCAGCTTTCTGCTCTAGTACGCAATTCCTTTTTTAGCGTCCTTGGAAATAATCATTACTGATGGTGCCATTTATTTTTCCCTTCTTGCTTTTATACTATTTCCATGCTGCGCTCGTGCTTTTTGCATGTGTCTCATATCATCGCAGCCAGTGAATTTGCCATGTCTCACCTGTCGCCTCATTATTTACCTGCTGTGCTGCATGATTCGATTCAGTGACATGTTCTTTAACTGCTACTCTGGAAGGCTCTGGCTCTTCAGAGCTCTTGTGAATGGCCCTGATTGGATTGGGAGGAGGGGGGTGGAGGAGACCTGTGTCGTGGGGTACAGGAGCACCAGCCAGGGAAAATGCAGTGGGTGGCCCCTCTTTGTTGCTTGCCAGGTGGGAAATTGGTTAGTGCCGGCCGTCACGATCTCTCCTCTGCCTTTCCTGCAGCCCTGCAGCAATTAAAGCGCAAAGCCTGACCTTCCGTGTCAGTGGAGATGGGACTCTGCCTCGGGTGACAGTCCTGCGCCCGGTACTTCACAGTAAGAGAGGGAACCCTCTGCTGGTCTTTAAGAAGCTGTTGCTGGGTGATTCACAAAAACTCCCTCTGGTCCTTCATAATGGTGGCACCCTACCTGTCCAGGTGAGGACCTGCTCAGGGAACGCTCTGGTCTGGGAACAAGTGCTTGTCTCGTGGAGAAAAGGTCCCAGGAAGCATGGCAGACCTGGAAACAGCTCTCAGAAATTCTTTTTAAGCAAATGACTGACTTGTAATTTCCAGGAAGAGAGTTCCTCTTGGAAATGCGATTTTTCTGACTAGCCTATCCTTTTCAGTTAAATACAACGCAAGAAAGTTGGTGGGGTGTTTTCCCCCCATCTCTCTTCTCACGCTTTGATTCTCGGGTGGGCACGTGTGATGTCCTAGTTGCATTAGATTGTATTTGATCCCATTTTACTACACTTTAATGAAAAATTCTGTTCATTACTTTTGTATCCCAGCGCCTCTGAACGCTTCTTTTTTCTGTCTAGTTTTACTTGAACTTTGTAAGTTTAGCTAAGAGCTGTGTTTGAAGCGGGGAAGCATGCTGGATGCCCCATGCTGGACCAGCACCAGTACGGTGCCAACCCACGTGTCACCCTGTACCCACAGCAGTGTGGTTGTGCTCTGTGTTCCTTTTTCTCAGTTGACGATAGACCTGTTGGATGAAGCGGGAGTTTTCTTCTTGAAAGCCAGGCCCACCACACAATGCGTCTACCAAGCTGGGGGCGTGAAGGAGGACTCTCCTGCAGGAGGTAAATCCAGTAAGCGTGAAGCGCGGTCATCCACACAGGGGAGAAATGTGTGCCCTGCTCTTGGCTTGGCCAAGCAGCCGCCAAATGTTAGATGTTGTTTCTTCGCTGGGGCTCTCCGTACCCCCAGCTTTTCATGTGGACTCTGCGCACGGCTTCCTCCTAGAAAGTGGTTGGAAGTTTTTTCTGTTCCTCTGGACATGGTGGGTTGAGTTGCGGGGGGCTGTCACCACTTCAGCGGACCATCTGAGGTCTTTGCTGCGTGTGGGAGTAGCAGCCTGAATGGAGGCAGCCCCTGAGCCCACAGCCAGCCAACAGAAGCCAAACCCATTCTTTGGCTCAGCTTTACGTGTGGCAGGAGCTGACTGACTGCAGTTTGAGTGAGCGCTGGGTGTTAACCTGTGTTTAAGGCACTTCAGCAGTGATACGCGTGGTGCTGTCGTAGCCTTGTGAACATAGGAGGAGGGTCTGGCACCATTGGTGGGAGAATCTGTGCTTAGAGGTAGCTGGGTTTCAACCCCTTACGCCCCACAGAAATATTTCAGCGGTACAGCTGTATCACTTGTCGCTGATTTCATTGCTGTGCAGAGAGGAAGCCTCACACCCCTCTCCTGGTCCTGCTCCGTGGGGAATTAGCAGAGTTTGACGTGCTTTTCAAACCCACCCTGGCCCAGCGTGTGGAAGGCAGGATCCACTTGTCGGTGGTGAACAACCCGTATGAGGAGACCGACATTCAGCTGGTGGGCGAAGGCTACGAGGATGACTTCACGCTAGATAACATCCACGGACTGGTGGCAGACAGTGAGGAGGAGAAGAATGCTGAGGGCAATCTAGAGGAAGACGTAATTGAGGGTAAGAGAGGAAAGGCTGCCCAGGTGGATCAAGGAACAGGAAAACAGACGTTTCTGCTCACCCTGTGCCGTGCACCTGCGGTCCAGCTTTAGCAGCCAGATCCTGCTGCCTTCTGTAGCCTGCAGAGGCTTAAGAGGCAGCTTGAGAGCAGAAGAGAAGATCGTCTGTCAAGGGAGAAGCTTGCAGGCTAGCAGGGAAGGGTCAGAGATACCCGCGTTCAGCTGAGTATCTCCAAAAGGAGGGCTGCCAGCCCATGGTATGCTATGGAGATGAAGCCCGTGTCTAATGATTTGTGCCCTCGATATACGCAGCCTGTGCTGTCACCCCCTGGCCTGGCGGTCTGGGAGCGTGCTGGCTCTGTGCAGAGGGGCAGTGCATGCTGTGCTGCGTGGCTCTGCACAGCCACAGCCACGGGTTTAGGGATGTGGCAGGGCGCTTCCATGGAAGCGGTAGGATGGGGAACTGCGTCTCCCCAGGGAGGAAGGCTTGGAGCAAGGAAGAGTTGGCCACGCCTGTCTCTGTGGATGTGAGGAGGGTGGATGGACCTCAGGCACACTGAGACCTCCTGCTCTCATTCCTAGCAGCTGCCAGAGTGAATCACATCCCGTTCGGGGACTGTCACATCGGGAAACCCTACAGCGTGACCTTCACCATCACCAACCGCAGCAGGACGGAGGCGATGCGGTTTGAGTGGCTGGCAGACACCCCATTTCACTTCTCCCCCAAGGTGAGTTTGGATGGCTCTGCCTTTTCCCATTGCTCCAGCCCTGCCCGGCGGGTTCCCAGGAGCTGGCAGGGAGTCACCACGTACCGGTGAGAGCCTGTTTCAGTGCCACAAAGGAGCTGCAATCCCTGGCTTAGCTGGCACGGGGCTGTCAACCCCACAGAAAAGGCTCAGTGTTACGGGAGGTGGCATCTTTTGTATTTTCCTCTGTCAAACCCCAGATGAATACACGGTAAGAGGCAGATTCCTGGCACAGCTGCTCACCACATCGATCGATCTCTTTGCTGTCAGTCCTGCCCTTGCTAGTGATTCCAGTTAGGTCTTGGCTCTCTGGTTCTCCCTAGGTGGGACACCTCCATGCTGGCTGTGCTAAGGCCATCACAGTGACCTTGAAATCAGATGTCGCGGTCACCTTCAAAATGCACCCTGTGAAGTGCAAGGTGGCTAGGATCACCTTCCCGCTGCCGCCGGAGCAGATTAAAGACTGGGATGACTGCCTGCGCACCATCAAGTGGGTGGATACCACCATGAGGGGCCCAGGAGCCACGTGGCCTGTGAAGAAGAAGGTAAGAAACGCAAACAGGAAAAGCTAACGGAGCTGCTACAAAAAACCCCTGGCAGGCCACCATCTCTGCTGGCTGAGCAGCTCCTGCGTCCTCCTGACATTTAATCCACCCGTGAGGTTCACCCGCAGTGCGTTTTGGGGGAGAGGCAGATGCAGTGACCTGTGACACCAACACAAAATGGGGCGGTCTTTTGACAAGACACGTTTAGCCACATGCAAACTACCGGTCTCTGCCAAAAGCTGAAGTGTTGCAACCTGTGTTGAACGGGAGGGCACATTTTACGATTTTATCACGTTTTGTGGTGTTAAAATTTCTTCGTCGAATTCAGTGCCTTTTCACCAACAAGGAGTTTAAGGCGCTGCACTCTGACTCTTGTTTTGGAGTGGAGAGCCACACTAGTGCTCTTGTGTGTGCGCTGGCCAGCCCACCGGCACATGGTGGGTGAGCTGTCAGCTCTGCCTACACCGATAGCAGAGATTTTGGTGGTGGTGCCCATGTTGTGTGGGATATCTCATTGTGGAGCAGCCCAGGTGCTGCGTGGCAGTCGTGCAGCAGTCTGGAGAAGCATCGCTCCAGAAAGTGCCACACACACGTACCTGGCACGTGTTCCTCCCTAGTTTCTGAGCCTTTTTAAGAGCTGTAAACCCCTTCTTCTTCCCCATCAGCAGCAGCAGTCGGAGGCTTTCCTAGTGAGTTCGTCCCCATTCCAAAACGCCCGTCCCCAGCCCTCACCAGCGTGGCTGTTGCCCCACACATGGTGTCTGGAAAGCACCTCCCGCTAAGACAAGAGGGAAAAGGTGCTTTCTGGTTTTGTTCAGTCTTGGGGTTCTCCATCCACAGAACTCCCACAGGGGAACTTAATCCTAATTTAGAGGCCTGCTGAATCTGTAGCGGGCCATGAAAAAGGTCTGACACTCTACAGGGTTGAAACACAGGGACAGGTACCTATGACCCAGTCATTGTCCCCATGGGTGTATTCTCAGTCATGGTGGTGATTATGGTGTTCAGTCGGTAGAAACAAACACTGTAATGGAAGGGTTAAATTTTGTCACCTTCCCGGGGAAATAAATGGGAATGGTCCTTTCTAGCCCCTGTACGAGGCTGATCTTGGAGGCCAAAAGCCTCCTCTTGCTCAGCCGGGCTTTCTAGGCTCTGCTCAGTGATTCTTCCCTTTCCTGTTTGGAGGTGATTGAGACAGACCCAGAACCAGCTCACACTGTCCTGGAGGAGAGCAGCCGTGAGGTGGAGCTTTGCCTCAGTGCTGTTGTCGACTACGCTGAGCTCAAGCTGGATACGGACACAATTCAGTGCAAGGAGACCTTGCCCTTCCAGACGAGGACATTCCCGTGAGAGCCAGAGGCCAGGCAGGGACCCGTGCGTGGGAGCTGCCTTTGCCCAGGGCTGACCTGGTGCCTGCTTCGCCGTAGCTGTGCCGTGCTCTCTGGTGGCCTCTGCTTCTCCTTCTACTCGTGGTCTGGTGAAAATAAAGGCAATAAAGTGCCAATAAAGGCAAAAAATAAAACACTGACATGTTTATTGTTTGGCCACTTAATAAACCTCTTCTAATTTCTAACTGGGTGATTAGGCCTGGCGGGGGGTGGGGGCAGGGGTGTGTGTGCTGCTGCCTGCTGGTTCTGAGGTTTCAGCTTCCACACATCCTGGGCTCCTGGAGATGCCTCACATGTGGACTCGAGTCCCTTCTAGGGCTTTGTGTTCAGTCTCACCTGCTGTTCTTCTCTTTAAACAAATCATGTATTGTTTCATCCTGTCCAAGTCCTGGCAGGGTGCTGGGGCCTGCGTATCTGCACGTAAAGCCAAGCAGGAGATGGTGGCCACCGTCCTGCCAAGGCGTGCCAGGAAAGGTTCAATTCTGCCATGCCTTTCTGCTGACAACAACCATGGATTTGCTTCCACTGCGTGTTGCCTGTCCTCATCTGCTCGAGGACAGGTTTGCAGTCAAAATAATGTCAAACTGAGATGTAAAGACCAGAATAAGACCCTTGGATTAAGTCTCCTGGGCACCATGCCTGCCCTTTCCTCTTTAACCTCCAAACTTTGAAACACTTTGTCTCCGGGTAGCCCAGGGCAGTGGTCTAGACGTGGCAGAGTTGCCTGGGGACAAAGATACTCCTGAGCATCAAGGAAGGGGTACCAGAAGCTCACCATACAGTGTTACTTTTCTACCTGCTTTGTATTTATTGGTCATTGTCTTTTCACTCCTCCTTCTTGCTTTTCAGTTCCATGCTGTCCAACACGGGGAATGTGGCCCTGGAATACAACCGGATGGCGGCTGTGGAGGACGAAAGGGCATTGAGCCACACTGGGGAGCTGCTTCCACCCAGTCTGGATGGTAAGGTGCTGCAGCGAATGAAGAGACGGGACACAGCTTGATGCAAGCAAGTTGTCCATTTATTAGTGATTTTCTTACAATTACATATGTTTCTACCTTCTACATATTACACACTGATTGGTCAAATCTTAAGCGTAAAAAACACTGATTGGTTGATATTTAAGGCACACCGTTAGAACAATAGGAACTTATTAGTTTATCTTGACATAGCAATAATTTCTATTCCAAGGTTAGGGAGTTTCTTTCTACGCGGCTTTCTTGATTACATATCGGCGCCATCCGTTCCCTTATCTGGCTACTTGTTTCTCTGTCCGCCTGGCTGCCTCCTCAGCTGTAGCGGCTCAGGGGTCTGCAGTTGGCTTGTTCCTTGGTTCCCAGGGCTTGTGCCCTGCAAGTTCTAACAAGTCTCTATTCATCAGGCTATCAGTACTTGGACTCCTGTCCTTGAGGCCTTGTCCTACATCTCCCCCTTCCTGTTGCACAAAAAGAACCCCTGAAATCAAATGAGTTATTAATTTTTGTAAGCATTGTAAAAGACAAGGTATAAGTAATAAAACAAACAAAAAAGCAACTAAAGCATATATAATCATCTTCACTAAACTTCTTAACCATCCTGAAATGCCCCAACCACTGAACAGTTTATCTAACCAATCCCAAGTATCACTTTGTTGAAGATGAGAAACTCCATCCCTCAATCTTTGGATGCTAGCATGAATTGATTCCGAATGATCTGAAAGGTTCATGCAACACATCCCTTCAAACTCTTCACAACCATGACCTTGTGCCAGAAGCAAAAAATCTATTGCAGCTCTATTTTGTAATGTCGCGTGGCGAACACTATCAACATCTAATAAAAGACCAGACAGGGCACTGCTTGTGGCATTAGTTTGTTTGGCAAGCCAACAGCCAAGCTTATCTAATGCTGCCAGAGCCTTTCCTGCAGCAGCTCCAGGCAACAGAAGAGATGCAATAAAGCGTTGGCCAAAGGACCAAAATTGCATGTTATCATCACAATCGGAGGCAAATGCATGAACGCCACGCTTTGTCCTTCGAGAGTAGCAATGTTGTAAAATCATAGATGTGTTAGGAGTCAGGACGGAAAGTCGCCCTAAGCTACACGGACCTCCTTTTATATGAGAAGGAATGACAGGCCATGCTCTATCACCACAAATAAAAAATACTCCAGCAGGTAGTGAGAGCGGAGCATTGCTAGATTTAGACAAGTCGTTAGCAGTGTAATTACACCAGATACTTGCATTTCTAAAAACAGGATGAGTAGGGGAAACGTCCCATGCCCTAGATTGATTCTTTCCCATGTAGTTAAATTTTATGCAAAAATCCATTTTTACAGAACCAAGGAGTTCAATTTCTTGTGGTTCCAAAGTGGCCAGTGGGAGATGGGGTATCCATACATCCCAATTGTCTGTCACATTTTTTGATACGTTTTTGGGTGGAAAAAGACTTTGAAGGTCCCTAGGTATAGGCCATTCATCTAATGGTAAGCCCACAAGACATGTGGAAAAAGGCTGATCCGGAGTGGCCATAGCAAGACACAGAGTATGCTGTCCAGTCAAGTTCGCCAACGTGACCCAAACATTTACCTTTGGTAGAAAAGGGGGATAAGAGCCACCTTCAATAGGCCAAGGTCCAGGTATGAACATCATTATCCATATTACTGACAACACTTGTTTCTCTTTTTCCATTGTCGTTTTACAACCAGCCATTCTTCTGGTCGTACTGTCCATGACCGAGGCACTGCAATTGATTGTCCACACTCTAATCCTACAGTAATGTTCTTGTTAATAATATAAATTCTGCTTGCTAATACAATATATTGAAACAACAACCGTGCAATAGCCCGTACTTCTAGGCTTTCAATCAATGATAAAAAATTTGCAAAAACTAAGTCTGGCAAAATCTCAGAACCTAACCCTATAACTCCCTCTAATTCCAAAAGAGGTTTTCCCATAAAACGTTCAGCCCACTGTATATGATTAAACCTTAATATTTGATTATTACACTCAGAACACATCCAATGACCCCATCTGTCCCTTAGTCTTACAACTCACCAGCGATCGTGATCACAGAGTTCACGATGAACCTTGATCCACGGTCGACAAGATGGTCCATGTTCATAGCAACATAACTGTAGAAATCGAGACGCTGTCCAATCTGGTTCATGACAGTGTCGTTGAAAGTCGATGTAATGGAAGATAATATCTGCTAGCGGTGCCGTCAGTGCGTTGGGGATCTGGTCTGGTCCAAACGTATTACCTTTGTTAAGTGGTTTAATCCAGGGCGATATTGTCCGTTCCAAGCGCTGTAAAAAGTGAAATCTAGATGCTATATCCTGAATTTGGTTACCTGACATTAATGCAAAACAGAAATCCTCACACAGTTTTTATTTCATTCTGTAGGGTCGGTGTCGGTATCAGTTGTCTGCGGTAAAGGTTCACGGAAAGGTCTTACATTCTTTGCTGGGATCCATCTGGGTCCTTTTTCTGTGGAGACACAAGCATAACCTTTTCCCCATGTAACAAGAGGATATGGTCCCATAATTTTACCTGTTTCTGGATCTCGAACCAATACTGGGGCTTTAACCCGTGCCTTGAAGAAGGTATTTGCAGTAAAATGTCGAACTGTCGGTGGGTTGTTATCTATTAAAGAACAATTTAAAAAATTGAAAACATACAATGCTTTCTGTAACCGTTCCTCCGGAATAGCCATTCCCATTCCCCCTTTTTGTTGTTGTAATAGATGTTTTAGCGACTGATGAGACCGTTCAATGAGAGATTGACCGGTGGGGGAATGAGGAATGCCAGTAATATGAGTTATACCCCATAGGGCAAAAAAGGTTTTTATAGTTGTTGAAACATAAGCTGGACCATTATCTGTCTTTATCTTTGAGGGAATACCCAAAGTAGCAAAAGCACGCATTAAATGTCTACGAACATCTCGTGCCTTTTCCCCTGCGTGACAAGAGGCAAACAAGGCACCTGAAAATGTATCAATGGAAGAGTGGATATATTTAAGGTTACCAAATTCAGAATAATGTGTGACGTCTGTTTGCCATAATTGTAGGCTTTGTCATCCTCTAGGGTTAACTCCTGCAGCAATTGATGGGAAAGAATGTTTTTGACAATCAGGACAGACAGCAATAATATTTGGCGCTTGTTGAGAAGGAAGGTCAAGCTGTCGTTTAAGAGCTCCAGCATTTTGATGGAAAAAAGAGTGACTTAGTTTAGCTTGTGCAATGTGGTCTGGCAATACTTGAACTGGTAACGTCAATAGATCAGCTCGTCAATTGCCTTCTGCAGGAAAACCAGGTAGTGAGGTGTGAGACCTAATATGCATAACAAAATAAGGCGCAGATCGAGAGTCCAAAAGGAAAATAAGTTCCTGTAACAGGGTAAAAAGTTGTGAATGTGAAACATTCCGCAGCACAGAAGCTTCGGCTCGTTTAACAACAACTGCAACATAAGTGGAATCAGTAACAAGGTTGAGTGGTACGTTCCATTTTCGGAAAACACGAACAACTGCATTCAGTTGTACTATTTGAGGTGAACCGGAGACTGTCTCTATGTCCGAGTCCCATTGTCTCTGTTGATCATCCCACCATAGGAGAACAGATTGATGTGATTTGCCTGATCCATCTGTAAAGACAGTAAGTGCCTGTAAGGGTTGTTTGCTTCTTTTGGGTTTTAACATCAGACGAAAGTCAATGTTAAACAGTTTGTGTGAAGGTGGATGAGAAGTTATTTGACCTGTATAGTCGGCAAGTGCCATAACAAAGGTGTCTGATTGCTGATAAAGCCATTGTAAGTATACTGTTGTTATTGGCAGACAAATAGAGACAAAATCCTTCCCTGATAAGGTTAACAGGCGTGATCTAGCTTGAACAATCAGAGAGGCAAACACTTCGTGTTGTGTCAAAATAGTTTTTGTAGACTGGTTAGGTAAAAAGATCCATTCAATAATCGACAGGGGGTCTGAGTTCTGAAGGTCCCATTGAAATATCAGGGCATGAGGCTGTCGAGCAGGGTTTAAAATAATCAAGTAAAAAGGTAGTTCAGGGGCCCATCGGTGGGCCTGTCGAGAAGCGATAGCTGAGGCAACCTTTTGTAAAGATGTATCTGCTTCAGAGTTAAGACTACGTGGCGAACAAAGATTAGTGTCCCCTTTTAGTAGGTCAAACAGAGGACCCAAGTCTGTATTAGAAATTCCCAATAGTGGTCAAACCCAATTTATTGTTCCCAGTAATTTTTGTGCATCATGCTGGTTTCTTACATTGGTATCGATCTGCAATGGTTGAGGAACAATAGTGTGTGCTCTTATTCGCCAGCCCAGATATTTCCAAGGGGGAAACTTCTGGACCTTTTCTGGTGCTATACAGAGACCTGCCGAATTCACGGCATCTGTGACAAGGGCTACAGCTTTCTCCATGACTTCGTGATGTTGTGCTGCCACTAAAAGGTCATCCATATAATGATACAATAACACAGTAGGCATAGCATTTCGGACAGGACTGAGTATTTTTGCAACGTACCATTGACACATTGTAGGGCTATTTTTCATACCTTGTGGCAGTCCAACCCACTGATATCCCTGCAACGGAGCTTGCATGGTGATGCTTGGAATTGACAAGGTAAATTTCGGGGCATCATCTGGATGTAACGGGATACTGAAAAAACAATCTTTAAGATCTATGACAGTTAGATGCCAATGTCAGGGGATCATAGTTGGGGACGGGAGCCCGGGTTGGAGGGCTCCCATATCTTCCATAGCATCATTAATTTTTCTAAGATCATGGAGCAAGCGCCACTTGCCAGTTTGTTTTTCAATAACAAAAACAGGTGAATTCCATGGGCTAGTAGAAGGTACAATGTGTCCTTGGGACAGTTGTTCTGAGACTAAGTTTTGAAGTGCGCGAAGTTTTTCCAAAGGAAGGGGCCATTGATCCACCCAAATAGGAACATCAGTTTTCCAGGTTATTTTTAGGGTATTGCGCACTTCAGTGGCCCCATCTAAAAATGTGTACGGATGGACATTCCCGATTGTGACAATACATCACATCCCCACAAAACCATAGGGACAGGCAGCACAAAAGGTTTAACAGAAGCCACACGTCCCTCTGGTCTTTGAATTCGAATTAGTTCCAAACTCTGACGACTGTTACCAGTCCCCCCTATCCCAGCCAGTGTCTGAGAGACATTAGTCAGTGGCCATTGCGGAGGCCATTTGGCTTGAGAAATTACTGTGGCATCAGCTCCAGTGTCAATGATCCCATTTAGTGCTATTTGTTGGTCATTGTAAATAAGGGTACACTGATACATAGGCCGCTGTGGAGAAATGGATTGTACCCACAAAATGTGAGGTAACCCTGTAGATGCAAAACCTCCTCTCCTCTGCGGAGGATGATCAGTGATAAGAGAGTTTACCCTTGCTGGAATCAGAATCAATTGCACTATTTGACTACCCTGAGGTATCGTACAAGGTGGAAATGGAGTCCGTGCCATGATTTTGATTTCGTCCACACTGTCAGAGTCAATAACACCTGGTAAAACAAAGAGACCAGACAATGTTGTGGAAGATCTACCAATTAACAGAGCTTGTGTATCGGGGGGTAATGGTCCTTTGACATTTGTTGATAATAAATGAACCAAGGAATCGAGCAGTGTTACTGTGTGTGAGGTTGCCAGGTCCAATCCAGCGCTGCCTGAGGTTGCTGGACAGAGACTTGAGGTGTCGGTGCTTCTCTCCGAGGATGTTGAAATGTCAGCTGTGGCACTTGTGTCTGCGTGCGTCGCTGCCCCGCGCTCCGTGGTTGGTTTCCCTGTATCGGTTGTCCCTGGAAGTCGTACTTAGGTCAACATCGATTAGCATAATCACGCCCTTTCTGACATTTCGGACAAAATCCAGGACCAGGAGGTTGTTGTTTATTCCCCGCAGCCCGAGCAAGACAATTTCTCTTTAGATGACCAGGCTTACCACAACCATAGCAATTCCCCACACCACACATCGCTGCAAAAGCAGCAGCCATAGCTTCAAACTTGTGGTCAACCGTACCGATTCGGTTACATGCTTCCACCATTTCCACCAGAGTGGGGTTCGGGTTGGGAAGAGACTTCAGTAGCCTTTTACAATCAACATTAGCATTTTCAACACCTAGTTTTGTTATCAATATATCCCGAGCTTCCGCATTATCTACTTGACGTTCCAAAGCCTGTTTTAGTCTACCAATAAACTGCATATAAGGTTCTCGAGACTCCTGAGTGATGTTAGTAAAAGCTTTTTGTGGCTTTTGTACGTCAGGGACCTGGAAAAAAGCCTTTTTCGCCTCTTCTCTAATTGCCTCGAGAGCCGCACGGGGGCAGTGTTGAGCCTGCGCTACCGGATCAGCACGTGCACCGGTGCCCGTAAGATGCTCTATTGCCAGCGCAGCTGATGCAGCATCATTATGGTTAACGTACGTGAGCAGGAGTGCTTGCAGTCCCCATCTCCAGTGCGACTCCCATAACGTGTACTGAGTCGGGGTTAGCAGCAATCGTGCTAAAGATTTCAAATCATGAGGAGTCATGACATAAGCATCAAACACAGAAGATAACAGACTTATAAAACAGGGAGAAGAAATACCACGTTCCATAACCGTGCGGCGCAGTTCTTTAACAACCAAAAAAGAAAGCGCCTCCCATCGTGCTCCCCCTGCCCGACCCTGAGAATACAAGACCGGAGCAACTATAGTTTTAGCCATTTCTAGATCCCCCTCCTCTAAGGCTTCTTTCTTTATTTTTGCCCACACATCACGTAGATCAGGAGGGTATAAATCAGGTTCTTGTTCAGGCTCTACCAGTCCTGGGTCAAAGGGATCTTCTTCTGGCAGATACTCCACTGCATTGACACCCAGGGGTTTAGAGCACTGTGATTTAGAGGCTGATAAGGACAGGGCTATAGGAGCTTGCGACTCCTCCTCCTCCTCTCCTTCCTCTGCCTTTTCTTTTTGTGCTTTCAGAGTCTCAAAAATAACTCTCCACGAAGAGAGCAGACGGTGGGACTCAGTATTGCCTTTTGTCGCAGAATCCCACAATTTCACCCCTGTGTCGTCCCAAAGTTCCCGCGTGAAAATTGTAGTTGCGGTCACTGCAGGCATATTTACTTGCACCCACTTAAGCATTGCTTTAAGGTCATGCTCAGAAATACTTTTCTCATGTTTGTTAGGGAGACCTTTCATAAGCTCATAAACGTCTCTTTCTGGGGACGAAACCTGATTCCCCATTACGGATTTCCCACAGCTCACCTCTCAACTCCGGAGGGATTTCAGGCCGGCTCCTGCTTCCTTTCAGCAGATCATTCAAAGTTCTGTGGGATTTGCTGCATGTCGCTCAGTCAGGCGATTCGAGAGTCCCTCCACATCAGATCCTTCACCAAATCACGTAGGGGTCACCAATTTGCAGCGAATGAAGAGACGGGACACAGCTTGATGCAAGCAAGTTGTCGGTTTATTAGTGATTTTCTTACACTTGTATGCGTTTCTACTTTCTACATATTACACACTGATTGGTTAAATCTTAAGCGTAAAAAACACTGATTGGTTGATATTTAAGGCACACCGTTAGAACAATAGGAACTTATTAGTTTATCTTGACATAGCAATAATTTCTATTCCAAAGTTAAGGAGTTTCTTTCTAGGCGGCTTTCTTGATTAACAAAGTTACATATCGGTGCCATCCGTTCCCTTATCTGGCTACTTGTTTCTCTGTCCGCCTGGCTGCCTCCTCAGCTGTAGCGGCTCAGGGGTCTGCAGTTAGCTTGTTCCTTGGCTCCCAGGGCTTGTGCCCTACAAGTTCTAACAAGTCTCTGTTCATCAGGCTATCAGTACTTGGACTCCTGTCCTTGAGGCCTTGTCCTACAGTGAAGTCTTAGGGTTAAGTTTTAGGGTTAAGTCCTAGGGTTAAGTCTTTGGGTTAAAGTTTTAAGATTAAATCTCAGGGTTAAGTCTTAAGTTAAAGTCTTAAGTTTAAGACTTAGTGTTAAAGTCTTACGGTTTAATCTCAGGTTTAAGTCTCAAGGTTAATCTCAGGGTTAAGACTTAAGGTTGAATCTTTAGGTTGAGTCAGGGTTAGGTCTTAAAGGTTAAGTCCGTAGTTTAAGTCTTGGGGATTGTGGATAACTGGCTAGCTGAAAAAGTTCACATAGACATAGTCCAGCTGGCTGGACAAAAATGCACATCGCTCTCAGCTTATCTGAAGTAAAGCAAAAGTTACACAATAACAGGAAGACTGCAGTGGGAAAAGAATGTTGCAGGTGGGAACAGATAACTACAGAAGAGAAACTAGGGGCGGGCTTGGTAATATGTATGAGCTAATTATAAGAAGGCATAAAAGGTGACTGTAAGGGACAATAAATGAAGTCTGCTGATCACTCATATTGAGTGACTGTGTCTTCCCTCCGTCGCAACAAATGGCGCCCGAACAGGGACCCTAGAGAGGTCTGAACCTGCGAGCCACGGTTCGATGGAGATTCGGGTACCAGTCCTGAAAGCAGCGCAGGAGGCGGAAGGGCACAGTCCCCACGCCCGGGAGCACCTACAGAGGGTCCCGCCGGCCACGCGTCGCCGAAGTCTCGCAAAGGCTGCAACAGCGCTGACGAAGGTGTGGAGAGACAAGCGACGTACGATTCGCTCATTTGCTTTTTAGAAAAGCGGAGCGTGCAGGACATAGATTGTAAAAAGGAATTACCCGGGTTATTAGCGTATGGGATAGCATCCGGGACCCCCGCGGCAGCGGCGAGCGGCGGCGCGCAGCCCGGCAGGCCCCTTCCCGGCCGCGGTTTCTCTCCAAGGCGGCACCCCCCCCCCCCACACCCCCCTCCGATCGTCGCCATGGCGATGCAAGCGGCCAAGCGAGCTAACATCTGGCTGCCCCCAGAGGTCAATCGGATCCTCTATATTTGGAACCTGCCGTATAAAATCACAGCGGAGGAAATGTATGATATATTTGGGAAATACGGACCTATTCGACAAATCAGAGTTGAAAACACTCCTGAAACAAGAGGAACAGCTTAAGCTTCTCAAGGAAAAATACAGAATTGATTACAAACCCACAAAAAAAAAAAAAAAAAAAAAAAAGTGCTTCAGATGTCCTCTACAAGAAATGGGTTTCTGCCTTGAACTAGCAAACATCTCTGTGTTTAAAATGAAGCCTTTTTGCCTTGATGGAGATAATTTATTCTGTATTCTGTATTTATGCTGTATTCTGAATGTGGAAACTGGTTAGGACTAGGAGGCTGGCTTAAAGGCATTTTGCAAACGGGATTATTATTTTTGATCATTATTGTAATAATAGTTTTTTGATCAAAACCAGCCAAAATTATTTGTAAACATTAGGCATATCTGAAGAGAATGCCTTTATTTGAATCAGCAGTTAAGGTGTAGTTTGGTCTCATGCTGTGGTTTTATCTGCTCCTGGTGAATTTTTGAAGTGATGAAATCAGAGATACAAGGTATACTAAGAGTTATGAGGTAATAAGATAATAATCTAAGTAAGGGTGCTGTCTTTTATATCTACAAGTGCAATATGCATTTATGTAGCAAAGAGAAACTTTAACAATAATGTTGCTTGAGCGAGATGTGCATGTGACAACTTGGGAAAAGGGATATCACAACTGGAGTGCAACAGTGTTTCTATGTCTGGCAGAGTGAAATCTTTCAAGACCTCAGTTTAGACAGTCTAAAATAAATTGTTAGTATTCAGAAAACCCATCTTAAGCCTCTTTTGCTTCCATAGTGTTATGGAAGTCAACTGCTATTGTAGAGAATTAATGATTTTTCAATACATATTAACAAATACTACTATTTTAACTTGAGGCAGTTGAGTGAGAAATACTCACGTGTAGCATTTGAGGGAATGTCAGCATAAATCGCACTTACAGTAAGACTGCATTTTTAATTACTGTACTCGTTAAGATTTGATGATGCCATAAGGCTAAGGCCTTTTATCACGGATTGGTTCTGAACTAAAAGGTGTGTGCACACGTAGATATGCACATTTGTGTTATTTTCCTTAATTGGCTACAAAATAATATAATTAGGTTGGGGACTAGATCTTGGGAATTTGTCTATTATACTTCTGTTTGTTAAGGAACGTGCATAACACACAGCACCCATGTAGGCTTGGCTTGTGGCATAGTTGTCAAATTTAGCATAGACATTCAGACAGATAAGCAAGGTACTCTTCTTGTGTGTATCACCTACAAGCCATTATGGCTTAGTGTGTAAATCTGTATGTAACTGTTGAAAAATCCACTTATGAATGTATATAGCTTAGAACTAATTTTTTCCCTTTGTTAATTCTTTGATATCAATGAGGTATTCTTCAGAAAATGTATGGACTGGTTGGTTGCATAAGGGCAGTTGTTATTTGGACAGAAAATTGTTAATGGTCAGGGATTTTCCACTAAAATATTTGCAAATATTCCTAGTCAAACATCAGTTTGGTTTCTTTTTGGGTTTTGAGCTTGCATTAGTCCATGTTCAGAACTTTAAAATTACCTTTGAATTTTTTAAACTTTTTATATCACTGGAACAGAAAGAGCATCTAAATTAAAGCTTCAAGCTAACTTTATTTTTCAAGTATTTCTGGAATTATCCTTCTGAACTGAGATTTTATAAGTTGGCTGTGTATTTTCCTGTGTTAAAACACTGTTATTGAAAATGGTCAACCAAGCCCATGTCGCCCAAAATAAAAACGGGGGAATTGTGGATAACTGGCTAGCTGAAAAAGGTCTCATAGACATAGTCCAGCTGGCTGGACAAAAATGCACATCGCGCTCAGCTTATCTGAAGTAAAGCAAAAGTTACACAATAACAGGAAGATTGCGGTGGGAAAAGTATGTTGCAGGTGGGAACAGATAACTACAGAAGAGAAACTAGGGGCGGGCTTGGTATTTAGGCAACTAACCAATAATGAGCTTAACTTTTGTAATATGTATGAGCTAATTATAAGAAGGCATAAAAGGTGACTGTAAGGGACAATAAATGAAGTCTGCTGATCACTCATATTGAGTGACTGTGTCTTCCCTCCGTCGCAACAGGGGATAATTCTTAGGGTTAAGTCTCAGGGTTAAGTTTCAAGGCTAAGTTTCAATGTTAAGTCTCAGGGTTATGTCTTAGGGTTAAGTCTTAAGGTTAAATCTTAAGGTTAAGTCTTAAGGTGAAGTCTTATGGTTAAGTCTTAGGGTTAAGTCTTAGGGTTAAGTTTTAGGGTTAAGACTTAAGATTAAGTCTTAGAGTTATGTCTTAGGGTTAAGTCTTAAGGATAAGACTTATAGTTACATCTTTAAGTTTACGTCTTAGGTTTATGTCTTAGGGTTAAGTCTTAGGGTTTTGTCTTAAGGTTAAGTATTACTATTAAGTCTTAGGGTTAAAGACTTAAGATTTAATCTCAGGGTTAGGTCTTATGGTTAAGTCATAATTTTAAGTCATAAGTTTAAGTCTTAATTTTAAGTCTTGGGGATAAGTCTCAAGGTTAATCTCAGGGTTAAGATTTAGGGTTAAGTCTTAAGGTTAAGTCTTAGGGTTCAGTCTTAGGGTTAAGTCTCAGGGTTATGTCTTAGGGTTAAGTCTTATGTTTAAGTCTTAGGGTTAAGTCTTAAATTTAAGACCTAGGGTTAATTCTTAGGGTTAAAATCTTTAAGATTAAGTCTCAGGGTTAAGTCTTAGGGGTAAGTTTTAAGGTGAAGTCTTAACATTAAGTATCAGTGTTGTGTCTTTGGGTTAAGTCTTAAGGTTAACTTTTAGGGTTAAGTCTTAGGGTGAAGTCTAAAATTTAAGTCCTAGGGTTAAGTCGTACAAGGTTAAATCTCAGGGTTAAGTCTTAAGGTTAAGTCTTAAATTTTAGTGTTAAAGTTTTAAGGTTAAGTTTCAGGGTTAAGTCCTAGGGTTACTTCTTAAGGCTAAGTCTCAGGGTTAAGTGTTAGTGTTAAGTCCTAGGCTTAAGTCTTAATGTTGAGTCTTAAGGTTGAGTCTTAGGGTTGATTTTTAAGGTTAAATCTTTTGGTTAAGTCTTAAGGTTAAGTCTTAATGTTAAGTCTTAGGGTTAGGTCTCAGGGTTAAGTTTTAAGGTTAAGTCTTAGGGTTAAGTCTTAATGTTATGTCTTAAATTTAAGACCTAGGGTCAATTCTTAGTGTTAAAATCTTTAAGTCTCAGGGTTAAGTCTTAAGTTTAAGTCTCAGGGGTAAGTCTTAAGTTAAGATAGGATGAAGTCTTAGGGTTAAGCCTTAGAGTAAAGACTTAAGATAAAGTCTTAAGTTTAAGTGTAAGGCTTAAGGCTTAGAGTTCAGTCTTAGGGTTAAGTTTTAAGGGTAAGAATTAAGGTTAATCTTAAGAGTTAAGTCTTACAGTTAAGTCTTAAGGTTATGTCTTAATGTTAAGTCTTAGGGTTAAGTCTCAGGTTCAGTTTTTAAGGTTGAGTCACAAGGTTAAGTCTTAAGCTCAAGTCTTAATTATAAGTGTTAGTGTTAAGTCTTAAGGTTAAGTCTAAGGGTTAAGTCTCTAAGATTAAGTATTAGGTTTAAGTCTCAGGGTTATGTCTTAGGGTTAACTGTTAAGGTTAAGACCTAAATTTAAGTCTTAGGGTTAAGTCTTAAGGATAAGTCTTAAATTTAAGTCTTAGGGTTAAATCTTAAGGTTAAGTCGTACGGTTAAGTGTTAAGGTTAAGTCTTAAATTTAAGTGTTCTGGTTATGTCTTAAGGTTAAGTCTTAGTGTTAAGTCTTAAGGTTAACTCATAAATTTAAGTTTTAGGGTTAAGTCTTTGTGTTCAGTCTTAAGGTTAAATCTTAAGTCCTAGGCTTTGAGTCTTAGGGTTAAGTCTTAAGTTTAAGTCTTTGGGATACGTCTTAGGGTTAAGTGTCAGCGTTAAGATTTATGTTTAATTCTTAAGTTTAAGTCTTAAGGTTAATTTTTAAGTTTAATCTTATGGATTGAGTCTTAGGTTTAAGTCTTAGAGTTGTCTTGGGGATATGTTTTAGAATTAAGTCTCAGGGTTAAGTTTAAGCTTAAGCCTCAGGGTTAAGTCGTACGGATTGAGTCTTAGGTTTAAGTATTAAGTATAAGTCTTAAGTTTAAGTCTTAGGCTTAAGTCGTAGGATTAAGATTCAAGGCTAAGTCTTACGTTTAGGTCTTAGGGTTAAGTCTTAGCGTTAAGTCTTATGGTTAAGTCTCAATGTTAAGTCTTAGGGTTCAGTCTTCTGGTTAGGTCATTATTTTAGGTCTTAGGGTTAGGTCTTAATGTTGAGTCTTAGGGTCAAGTTTTAGGGTTAAGTCTTAAGGTTATATGTAGGGTTAAGTTTTAGGGCTAAGTCTTACAATTTAGTCTTAGGGTTAAGTCTTAAGGTTAAGTTTTATGGTTAAGTCTTTAGGTTAAGTCGTAGGGTTCAGTCTTACGGTTAAGTCATTAGGCTAGGTATTAGGGTTAGGTCTTAGGGATAGATTCAAAGGGTTAAGTCTTAAGGTTGAGTCTTAGGGTTAAGACTTAGAGTTCAGTCTCTAGGGTTAGGTCTTTAGGTTAGCTCTTAGGGTTAGGTATTAGGATTAAGTCTTAGGGTTAAGTCTTAGCTTAAGTCTTAAGTTTAGGTGTTAGGGTTAAGTCTTAAGATTTAGTCTTAGGGTTAAGTCTTTGGGATAAGTTTATAGAGTTCAGTCTTAGAGTTAAGTCTTAGGCTTAAGTCTTAGAGTTAGGCCTTATGGTTAGGTATTAGGATTATGTCTTCTGGCTGTTTTAAGATTAAATCTTAAGGTTAAGTCCTAGCATTAAGTCTTAAGGATAAATCTTAGAGTTAATTCTTATGGTGAGCTCTTAGGGTTAGTTCTTAGGTTTAAGTCTTAGGGATAGGCCTAATGGTTAAGTTTTAGGTTAATTCTTAAGGTTAATTCTTATGGTTAAGTCTTAGAACTGAGTCAGGATAAAGTCTTAGGGTTAAGTCTTAGATTTAAGGCTTAAGGTTAAGTCTGAGGGCTAAGTCTTAGGGTTAGTTCTTAGGGTTAAGTCTATAGGGTTAAGTCTTAGGGTTACGTCTTAAGGTTGAGTCTTTAGGGTTCAGTCTTATGGTTAATTCTTAAGGCTATGTATTAAGGTTATGTCTTCAGGTTAAGTCTTTAGGTTCGGTCTTAGGGTTAAGTCTTAGGTTTAAGTGTTAAGGTTTAGTGTTAAGGTTAAGTCTTAGGGTTAAGTCTTAGAGTTCAGTCTCTAGGGTTAGGTCTTTAGGTTAGGTGTTAGGGTTAGGTATTAGGATTATGTCTTAGGGTTAAGTCTTAGCTTAAGTCTTAAATTTAGGTCTCAGGGTTAGGTCTTAAGGTTGAGTTTTAATATTGAGTCTTAAGGTCGAGTCTTAGGGCTAAGTATTATTACCAAGAACAGAGGTATATTACTGTAGGGTCTTGCAACTGGGTCTTCTGCAAGATCGATCGATCGATCGATCGATATATAGTCAGACAGACATAAAAATTATGCAATAGCTGCCCTAAATGTTTCAGAGATTTATTTCCATCAGTTTAGGTCATTGAACTTCCTACAGTAGTTATCTATTTCCTCATGCTGCCAAGAACTCCATCGTGTTTGCCATCACTAGTACCAATTGCTCTTTTCCTTGTTTCTTTGGGTAACTTTGGAGTCTTTGCTGTGGAAAACAGGCTAGTGTGATGAAATTTAGCACATAGGAATACTTCATGGTTTGCTGACTCTTCAGCAGGGGTTTCCTTCCTCCACTCCCTGCCCAGATCCACCCCTGTTCTCTTCATTCCTCTGTCCCTCTCCTGTCCCTCTCCTGTCACCACACCACCCCATCTCACCCCCCTCTGCTGCTCAAAATATTAAGGGAACTAGATCTGTATTGAAAAAATTGGGGTTTCTCTTTCCTCTCCTGAGGATTTACCACCCAGAGCAGGCTCAGGTTCTGATCCTGCAAACTGCTCCCCAGTGCTTGGATGCTTGCTCTGGGAAACAAGGACAGCTGCTCAAATTCTTTTGCAGGCACAATCTTTGTTTAAATTCTAGTTGAAATGAAATGAAAAGCTGTCATCAGTCCCACCTGTGGCACAGAGAGACACCTGTGTTTCACGCACATGTCTGCACAGAAACACACGCAGAGGGAAAAAAGCCCGGTACTGCTTTGTGCAAGGAAGTACGTAAACTCTCCCTATCAGCATTGCTGCTTTGAGCAATTGAATCGTTCTACAGTTATCTGACAAGCCGACACGCTGCCCATCAAATCAGAACCAGAATGTATGCCATTTGCAAGATGGGGCAGCAATAAGCTTTCAACCACTTTCCAGCAAGATCAATTCAAGCAAGGCTGTGTATTCATGGATTTTCTCCTCTGCAAAGCCATGAAGAAAACATGAAACGCACTCCCCAAAGGCAAAGGAGCAAACTGAGGGAGAGCAGCTCATTGGCGCCTTTCAGAGCTTCAACAGTCTGGAGAAAAGGGAAAAACACCCATACAAAGATAAAGAGCAGCCAAGATGCACTTTTATAAAATGTATATTGGGACCTGTTCCACATCTCAGAATGACTTTCAATATTGCTTTGCATGGCTTTTAGACCAAGGCCTAAAGTGGAGTGATAGCTTCTGCTTGCCGGGGCATGGTAAGATCACTCAAATGAGCGACAAGGTAACAAGTAAACACCAAAGGCAATAGTGGAGCTTACCGTTTCCCTCCACTGGCGACCAGCTGTGCAGTAAACCAGCTTAACCAGCCTCCCTAAGAATGGCTCTAAAGTCGCTGAAAAGGAAAAAAAGAAGGTAAGTCCTTAGCCTGGAATGTAAAGGCACCATCTTGGCTCCCAGGCAGGTGGCACTGATGGCCCAGCAGGGTCATGTCCCCACGTTCCAGGAAAGATAAAAGAAACACAGGACGTCTTTGTCGGGTGGGTTTGATGCATCCTTTCCATTTGGTGAAAGCCTGAGGAAGGATGTATTCCACGGTAGGACCAGTGGCACTTTAGACCTGAGGTTAAAAAAGTGCTGCACTTCAGTGACGCTCCCCAAGCTGCTTTCACCACCAAAGAGAAAAAGATTTGCTCTCTCCAGTATGGTGGGAATGATACCATAAAGTCGGTCAGGGAGAAAAACCCTCTAAGACTTGCTTGCAAGTTTCAGAAGGCCGGCATTCTTTATGGCAGTGCTGGGAGCACAGGGGAATGTTTCCTCTGAGCGTGCTCACCCAGTTCCTCGAGGGTACGCACTACGGACAGCAGAGCACTTGCACACTCATAGCGCATTACACACGCATTTTCAGTCAGGCACGGGATGGGTTACAAGTTGCTTGCTTTAATGCAAACGAGCACACACCCTCAGACAGCACTGCTGAGGTTTTTTACTATCTCCCCGTGCTCCCCAGGCGGGGCCTTGCCCTCTCTCGGGGGGCTATCTGAGTCAGAGGTCACGATCTCCCCCACAACAATTACCTTTGTCCGAATTCCAACCAACATTCTGCGGATCGCAGCGCTCTATCAGCTTGTCTCCTCCTGCGACCATAACGTCCTCACCCGGAGGCTCTTTCTGCATCACCGAAGAGAACGCAGATCTTTTCCCCACCCATTCTTTCTTCCCCATCCTTCCCAAGGCTGACTCCCTGGATGAGAGGTCCCTTAATTCGTCACTTCTAACAGCTTTAGAGAGTCAGCTTGGCCTAACCTTTGTGCGCAGGTGTGTTTAACGTAGAGCTACACACCAAATCAGAGCGTGGCAACTGGGGAGCTCAGACATCTTGTCCCTTTGCCGAGCCAGCAGCTTCCCCTTAGCAGAATCCCTGGACATAAATGTATATACGGTGGAATCTATACGGTGGCATCAAACGTCCCGTCAGACACCACATCCGTCCCTAAAATCCTTCCCCCCAAACAACCCTGAAAGACTTCCCTTGACACCCTCCTCCACCCCAGGCTGTTCCTGAAATCATCCCCCACCTCCACCTCCCTGCCCTGGCCCTAAAACTTCTCCCCCAGACCCTGGTCCGGCCCTAAAGTCCCTCCCCCACCCTCGGTCCGTCCCTAAAGTCCTTCCCCCAACCCCAACACCTCCCCTCCCGTCCTTCCCTAAAGGCCTTCATCAACCTCGCCCATCCGTCCCTAAAACCCTTCCCCCAGACTCCCCACTCTGTTCTCTAAATAACACACACAGCCTCAACACCTCCCCCCCCGTGTATCAATACGCACCCCCCCACATACCCCCACCTCCCCCACTCCCCCACCCCACCTCCCCCCACCCCCCACCCCCCATACACCCACTCCCACAAACACACATCCTTGCCCCACCCCCCACCCCCACACACCCCGCTCCACCCCTAAACACCTTCATCCATTCCCACCCGTCCGTCCCTAAACCCCTTCCCCCCGCCCCCTCCCCTGCCCCCGTCCCTCTGTCCCTGGCATGGCCCAACTGCCCAGCACCACCAGACCACTCTGGCCCAAACACCATAAGGCAATGGTTCCCACCTGACAACAGCAAGTCAAGGAACATTTTTTTTTTTCCTAAATAGAGAGATTTTTACTTCGTACGCTGCCGACTACAGCAAATTATGTTTTGCTGACCGGCTGGATACCCAGCAAAGCTGAACTCCACATCAAATATAATAAAATCTACCAATTATATCAAATAATGGAATATATCAAATGCAGTTTCTTATATTGCAATAAAAGCAAATAGCATGCAATATGATAAAAGGAACCAGTGGCAGTTACTGTGAGCGATATGATAAAAGAGCAATAGGAGTGAAGCACCAAATTGTCACTGCAAAGCCTTAACGAGACTAAGGAAAGGAGACATCACCAATTCCAACCCCAGCATCACACAGGACCACCCTTTGTCTGGCAGCACCCTTGCAGCCGGCACCAGCAGTCTCTCGGGAACTGGGAAATTCCCCTGGAGAAGGTGCCAGAAAGGAATCCTCTTGCTGCTTCTCAACCTGCCCTGGCAGACATATGACGCACATCATAAAAGTTCTGCTCCCTGCTTTCTGTGGTGAAAAATTGACCAAAACCTTTTGCACTCATGCAGAGCCCAAAAAATACATTTTGGGAAAGGGCAGCATGGCTCCCCTGGAGAAGGTTCCAGGAAGGAATTCTCTTGCTGCTTCTCACCCTGCCCTGGTAGCCCTGTCAGGCACTGAGCAAAAGTTCTTCTCCCTGCTTTGTGTGGTGAGAAAATTGACCTCTTTTCATTGGCAATCATGTACAGCCCAAAGAAACTCACCTTGACAAAGTGCAGCAGTGCTCCCCTGGAGAAGGTGATAGGGAGGAATTCTCTGGCTGTTTCTCACCCTGACCTGGAAGCCATGTGATGAGGCACAGAGCAAAAGTTCTGCTCCCTGCTTCCTGTGGTGAGAAAATTGACCAAAAACTTGTGCACTCATGCAGAACCAGAGCTCACCTTGTGAAAGTGCAGCACTGTTCCCCTGGAGAAGGTGACAGGAAGGAATCCTCTTGCTGGTTCTCACTCTGTCCTTACAGCCATGTGAGGCACAGCACAAAAGTGCAGCTCCCTGCTCTCTAAAGTCAGCAAAATTGACCGTTCACAGTTGCGCTCATGTAGAGACAAGACTTTCTTACTCAAAAGCAAACCCCAAAAAGCCACGTAGCCTTGGGAAACCCCTTGTCCTTCCGTGTGGCTGGTGACTTCCCATGGCTCTTCCGCAAGGCAGGAGAAACAACCATGAATTTGGAAGCCCACGTAAATTCAAGTACACTTAGTCCTCTGACAGTCACTGCTTATGGGCCAGCGGTCCTCTCACCCCTCCACAGATCTGCCTCTTAGTCCTCTAGCAGTCATCCTCCATGGAGGGACCACAAGTCCTCCATACCTACCTACCAACTCACCAGAAATGAGTCAGACCACACCAGAAGTGACACTGCCTGACCTGCAGGAGATATATTAGACCAGTAACGATGGTTTCAAGACAGAAAAAACACCACCATCCACCAGCACAGCAGAAAAACAACCAGAAGAAACTTCGTACACAAACCAATGGCCCCCATCCAAACCCTGCAAAGGCCAAAAAGCTGAGAAAAGGCACTCTCCACAAAAAAAAACCCACACACAGAGAACACAAGATCACACGACCATTACCCCAGGAACCCAGGTCAGCAAACCCACATTCTGTCCATAACAATAACATGCTTTAACACTTTACTCGCTTAACCAGTGGCATACCATAACCTTGTAATCCTGAGAGACATCCCTGCGCTGCTCCACACGTCACCAAAAGCTGGGGCTGAGGAAGGCTGCTTTGGGGCCTGTCGAGGGAACCAGCTCCCCTGGGCTGCTCTGCAGCCACCGGCTGCTGTTGCTGTCGCGCGGGTCTCAGTGCTGCTCTGCAGTCGGCCGTCACCTCCCCGGGGACACTCCCCAGCGCAGCACACGTCTGCACTGGCTCTCCCTGGGGACAAAGATCACAAGCGAGGGATGGGCTTGGCTTTGGCCCCAGCCCCAGGCTGCCACCAGAGAGACCTGCCACCCCCGCCCCAGCTGTGCGATGTGGGCACCACGTACAGCTGCAGATGTGGGTCAGGGCAGCTGTGGGCAGGGGGCAAGCCCCGTGGCGGTGCCCCCGGCGCTGGCAGCAGGCAGAGCTGGGGAGAGCGAGGGGCAGCCCAGGGCAGCCGGCAGCCGGCGGCGGGGCCCGTCAGGGTGCAGCACCCTCAGCAATGCCCGGCTCCGTGCGCCTCGGCCCCAGGGCTGCAGCGCAGGGCTGGCCCCAGCTGGGGCTGGGCTGGGAACAGGCAGGCAGGGCCCCTGGCAGCCCCGGCACGCACCTGCTCCCTGCATGGGGCAGCCTGGTCCTTTGCAACCGACCCCGTGGCATCCAGAGAAGAGCCCTGCCCTGGGCCTGAGCCATCGCTGCAGGGATGAGGCCTTCCTCGGTGTCCGTCCCTCAAACCCCTCCCTCCGGCCCCCACGGTCCGTCCCTAAAACACTTCCCCTCTGGCCCCCAGCCCCTGCAAGCGGGGAATCCGCCTCCCCAGCTGTGAGCCCGGGCGGCGCAAGCCCCCCCAGGGCTCACCCTGCCACCCATGTGGTTCCTGGAAGAAACACCATCCCACCATGCCCGCAGGCAAACCGCTATCCCTATGGACACAATGGGGGCAGCCGGCACGGGGGTTGGGGGTGAGGGGGTGGGGGTGGGGGTGGGGGGGTGTCACTCTCGGGGCTATCCTAGTGAGCAACACTCAGAGAGGCCAAAAACTGGAGTGCAGGGTTGATGCCGGCATTAGAGCCGGCTGCAAGCGAAAGGCACTCAATGGGCATGGGCGCTGCTGGGAGGGAAAGCGCCACGTCAGGACGGTCGGGAATCTCGGCTGGCTGGGAGGGAGCTCCATCGAGCGCTCAGAGTCGAGGCTTGAGATCCTTGCAGCCACGGAGGTTTTTGCACGGAGAGCTGCGCTAAGCAGGGCCCGTTTATCACTTTGGCTGCAACACGAGGGTGCTGCACCCCTGCATGGTGCTTCCCCTGAGCCGACAGAGAACTTTCTCTCCTGGGCTTTGTTCCCTCTGGGACAGCGGCTGTGAGCGAGGCAGGGCTGTCAGATATGCGCAGCTGGGGTCGAGGGGCTCAGAACGGATAAACCCCCCGGCCTGCGCCCGGCCCTGCCCCTCTCTTACAGCCGCCATGGCAGTTCCCCTGCAGCTGAATAGAACCATCAACGCTCTGTCTTCAGTGGGGTTTCTTGTACATAGAAAAAAGGGACAGCACAAAGCGTGAAGCAAAGCCAAGAAGGTGGCACCTGCTTTTAAAAAAGAATACATTCAGTACATCACAAAAAAATGCGGTGGAACTCACTCTTCCAATTGGGTTAGGCAGGAGGAAAATGGATTTGGAAAGCAAATAAGAATCGCTCACTTCAAGCTATAAGGTGGCTACTAAACACAGACTCTCCCGTGCATGTCCTGCTCATTAGTTCCACGCTTTGGAAGTGCCTGCGGTTTCCCTGAAGCACCCTCTCTGGGTTACTCTTCCAAAGGGGTTCCGGGGACATCTGCATAGGGAAGCTGCCTGAAGCAATCACCGTTTGTTATCCTGTCAGGTTTCAGCCAGGGCAGATAGCCTGTGCATGCAGGGACTACAAACTTTTTCTGTAACTACAGACTTTTTCTATTAACACACTGATCTTGCAGAGAAGTCATGCACTGTGCAATTAAAAACAGAGAACAGTGGGAAACTAGGTTTGGCCTTCAAGGCATTTCTGACCTAATTACATTGAACTTTATTTGCTCAGAAGCCCTTAAAAAGTGCTCCAGTTGAAGGCAGCTTCCTGATCAGCTCTGGGTTCAGACTAACTCCTATACACCTACAGCCGTCCAACTCTGAAAAGTCACACAAGGACTCCCTAAATCACCCCAGCTTTGAAGTGTCGTTTCCAGTGCCTCCCCCTGGGCCAGAAGCGTTTCCTTGCTGCCCCAAACGGAATTTCAAAGCTTCAGAGACACCCTTTGGAGAGCCTGCCCCACCTCTCAGCACCGTGAGGGATACCTCGTTGTGCTGGAAGCCGGGACAGCGCGAGGCAATTCAGCATCCTACAGCCGGATGGCCTCAACGTTCGGGGCCAGCAAAGCACCCTGCCCTGCGCACTACTGCAAAAGCAGGCTGAAGGAGGTTGCTGTCCAACCAGAGCTGGAGGGGAAGAAACTGCAGTGAATATCACAGCAGGTACGCTGCCTGCAGCTGTTAGGTGCTACTGCTCAACGCCGTCCCAGGTAAGGAGTGCCGACACTTTCCTCAGCCTCACAGACCCCCTGCCAGCCCAGGGACCAGGCCTCACTGATTTAGGGCTCCCACAGACGGGAATTTGCTCTCCGAGGAAATGCAGTCATTGCAATCAACCTTTCCTCCCCAAAACATCAGCTGGAACATGGATGGAACCAGAATGGGAAGCACCGAGCTCCATTACCCTGAAGCCCAGGGACACAGACCCGGATGCGGTGGATGCTTTATTTCTCCTACACCATCCAAAAAAGCACCAACATCCCTCTGAGGCCGTATGGTAGTTTCACCCCTGGGCAGTGTGTCTTACTGAAAGGAATCTTTCCAACGAACCTCAGCTTCTCCTGATCCTCCTCCTCTTGAGTAAGAAAAGCCTTCCACTGGAAGTGGGCTATGATTTTACTCCGGTTGTGGATGACCACACATCTGTGATTTGACAGCGTGATGTAGGTCTTCCCAACTGCCAAGGAGTTTCTGTCCAGCCTAATGTTGACATCTTCAGCGGCTCCATGAAGGCTTGTGTGCGTATCTTCACCTAGAACAAAGCAAAAGGCAGACATTGCTCATCGCCCTTGCTGATGGGAGTACAAGGAACGGAGGAAGCCACAGGGAACAGAAGTGTCACAGCTTTTAGCTGTGTGAGCAGTTCCACAGATCAATATATTTATTGCATCCCGAGAGCTGCATGTGTACAGCATGAGGATGTCCTGGGCACCACCTTAAGCACCTTATTTCTGGGTGGGCTTGTAAAGATTTATCCCCAAGGCGACACTATCTACAGGGAGATGTTTTCAGTGTGCCCAGGTGGCCTTTGGGTCACCATCCCACGTGGGTCACAGGGAATTCTGCATCTGAGTCGTTCAGGTGACTCTGAGGAGGCCCCACCTCGGTCACAGCTCGCCCAGAGTCTCCTGCAAGCACGCCACCAGGGTTGTGTCTCTCCTGATCCCTTGTTGCCAACAAGTGAAGGTGCCTGGGGCACGTAGGCAGAAGAGGGAGATAAAAAGAAACAGGCAAAGTGACAGCCCACGGCAGGATGGGACGCAGATGAGAACTTCACCGTGTTGGAGCAGCAGGGCCCTCACTTGCTGTGTGTCTGTGCAGACAGGTCGGAACGAGACCGGTGGGGCACGGCCCACACCCACCTGCCCATTCCAGCCCTGCAAGCCCATTTCTTCTGCCTGGAGCCTGTCGGTGCCTATGCCCGAGCGTGCAAGTCTACACCGAGCATTCCCAAGCTGTCCCACAACCCGAGCGAGCACACCTTCGCTTTCCACCTCAGACCGAAGAGGAGAGAGCCCCTGGCTGCGCACAGCAGCCGATTAACGCCTGGAGTCTTGCTGGAGCACCTGCCAGCCCTTCACCCTCCAGAAGAGACCCCCACCAAAGCGCCCTCACTGCCAGAGCTTCCAAACCTTCATTCTTCCCAACCAAGCAACTCCCGGGAGTCAACTAAGCTCAAACTTGAGCACCGAGCCTACTCTGCCTGTTGCAGGTGAGGGTCTCCCAGGTGAGAAGCAAACCCCAAACACGAGACATTCTCAATTGAAATGGCACTTCTGTGGAGCGTGTTTAAAGCCTCAGAGCCAGCCCCAGCTGAGAAGGGCAGCGACCCGGCCATCCCTGGAGAGCATCCCCCTGCCGAGGCAGAGCCTTCTCCTCGCTGCACGGGTTACAGCAAGGCAGCCAGGGGATGGACCTCCCTTTCCAAGGCTGCCACGCAACAGCACGGGGGAGAGCTGGCTGCCTTCTGGGTGGACTCCTTAAACCCTAAGCCAGACACAATGCGGCGAATCACAGTCGTGCCAGAAGAAAGAGAGCCCCTCTCTTGGAGGGAGGTTGGGGAATGAATCACCCTTCAAACAGATCTCTGCAGCCATTCCTTCATCTCCACACATGGAGAGTTCAGCCTTCGTGCCTGTATAACCTCAACTTCTCTGCTCTTAAGGGAGCCCAGGAGGAGTGGGAGGGATTCGTGGCCAGACATGAGTTGTGTTGCGAGAGAAACAGCAACGTCCCCATGACTGGACAGCCTGCTTTCTATAACAGACAACTCAGCGTACAAAAATAACCGAGGTTCAGAAGCGTTACAGAGGCAGGCGTGCTTTATAAGCCTTGCCTTCCCCCTCCGCTGAATCCTCGGCATACGTTGGCAAGCAGAGGAAGCAGGACCCAAGAAATGGGAGACGTGCACAGTGCTTCGAGCATGCACAACTCAGGTTCATGGAAACATGACCTAATGCTCTACGAGACAACTAACTACTGCAAAATAAACTCCACGAAAACTATCATGATCTCCCTGTCTAGGCCCATGGACAGGTGGGTCTTGAAACAATGGGTATAGTTCTGATCTTAAAAACCAAGCTGAAGCCTTTGAAATGTAATCATTCTTTCTGCCCTTCTCCGAAGTACAGAGCAGCTTCTATACAAAGACTGAACAGGATTCCTCAACCTAGAAATGATATAGGAGACAGGTAGGTTTGTAAAAGTATGAATGGCCTGGGAGAAAGTGAACGAGGAAAAAATTGTCAGCATTTGTCATAAAACAGGAACCTGAGGGCCTGAAATAGTATTAGTCAAAATTAGAGAAAAGTAGTACTAGTACTTTTCCAAGGAATATTCCTTCCTTTGGAACATGCTGCCATAGCTGCCTGCAGACGCTCACCGCTATAAATCCACAAAGCAACTGGACAAAGGCTTGGAAGGTAAAACCATCAGAAGTGATTAAACAAAGACGTGAATAAAGCCTCCAGCACAGAAAAATGCTACCTCCAAGGCCCACGAGGGAGAAAGCACATGCACTGCCTGCTTCTACACGCTTTGCTGAGCATCCCCTACTGCTGCTCTCCTGGAGAGCACTTACACTCCTGGCTGCAGGCACCGAGGATGCTTCCGAAGGCTGGAGGGCTTTGCCGGAGCACCTTCTACCACAGAGAGAAGGATCTGGCATCGTGCTGACTGTGTAAACCCACAAACCTCCCGGTACAGACGAGAGCGTGCGGATGCCAGCGAGTCAGGAGGGAGCAGCAGGTCTTTCTGCCAGGCAGATAAACTGACACAGAGCAGAGCTGTCAGGGTTGGCCCAGGGCAGCTGCAGGCTTCATGTCCTGGGTGCCAAATTAGATGTGACATTTATTTAAGACTCTTGGTTGTTTAATATATAAGTCTGGAGGAAAAAAAAAACAAACCACAACAAAACAATCTCTGTACTGTAACAGCAATGTAGCCCTAGGTATTTCACTTGACGGGGTAATGTCCATGGGTCTGTGGTTTGGGATGCTTTGCTGCCATGAAAGCATGTTTACTGAAGCCAGACGTACCTGCCCTATCGTTACTTACACAACACGATCTTATTACAGGCTGTCAGTTCTCTCATTCTTACATTCTTACATGAGCAGGACACAGCTCACTGCAACCTGAACAAAGTGACACCTGAACTTGAAATTAAAAGAGAGGCTTCTTATACAGCAGTAGAGCAGATGCTTTCGGCTGTGCACTCCTGAACGATGCTTTTTGAGACAGCAGGAACACCACCGTGTTTTATTCCAGCATCCATCTGCATGGCTATGGACACCGGTATCTTAGCACATCATGGTAACTTTTAACTATCTGAAAGTAAGAAATCCAGCACTGGGCCATCCTCTGTGGGGCCTGTTGTGCAGGAGGAGAGGGAATTTACAGAAGAGCTAAAATATCTTTCCCTTGATCAAAGCAAACCCTTGAACACGATTTCAAAACAAATTTCAGGTTTTATGAAGAATGTGTTCCTAGCATTCAACAGCCAGTACCTTCCTCCATCGATTACTGCTCTAAATATTAGGAATCTGGTAGCCAGATGGATACGGCTGAAGAGAAACAAAACAGCACTCTGCTGCCTTTCGTCCTCACCATAATATTCTTCTTCTATCCCTGTAACTCTCTCCTTGCTGAATTTGGATTTTAAACCTTTTTAGGAGTGCATGACAATCAGGTTCAGAATATTTGGGTAACAGGGAAAGCAAGTTTAAGTTAATTTGCCCAGTTTGTCAGAAAACTATGCCTGGCTCTCACCTCTTCTAAAAGAGGCAGGTCCTGCTGCTTTTTCACTGAAAATACAAGCAAGCAACGAAAGCCAAGCTCTTCACTCAGAAGAGTGTCATTGTACCTCCACATCGACCCTCTGAGCAGCTCTTTTGCTCCTGCTACTATCACGATACCCAACTGCCTCACCACCACCAGCATATTCTGGTTTTTCAAACAGCATGCAAAGGTCTACTGGTACCACTTCACCACTGGAGACGGGAGTCATTTCACCAGGCTAGCAATCTCTGGAAAGCGAGAGGAGTCCCCTGCAGCTGGATCCAGCCCTCCCCACCATATGCTTTTTGCTGCACCTCCCATAGAGCTGCCTCGATCAGAGTCAGGAGCGCTGCTCTGAGCTGTTTTGGTGTCAGGAAGCTAATGGCATCACCTTCAAAGTGTGCTGGATCTCTGACAAAGGCCACCTGTCAGTCCCCACGTTTGTATTTCCAGCACTAGAGCAAAACACAGGGCAGTGACAATCATTTTTAAGTGTTCCTCTGAGGCAGTGTTCATGAGCTACCTTCAGACATCATTAAAACCATCGTGCTGGTTACTCCAGCCCTAGGAGCAGGTTGTTTATAAACCTCACCATTAAATAACTGCTGCCAACACAGGGGTTTCTGCAGGACCATTGCCCAGGCTACAACAAAGCTCAGGGCACCCTAATCATCACTGCTGCCACAGCTGATGCTGTCAACAGCTAAAGTCCCCAGCAAAGCCCCCTCTGAGCCCATGCAGCCCATTGCAAGGAAAGGATCTGCTACCCCAGGGCATGCAAGCCACCGTGAGACAACAGATGGGCAGGAAAAGGGAGATGGAGAGCAATGACCAGCCACAGCGTCTACGGGACAGGTCGCAGGCTCTTCAGACGGCTCTCCTGCACTTAGGAGTCACTTTGCTTTCCACCAGGCTCCTTGTTGTGCATCCTCCTGTAATGGATCACCCAAAGTATTACCCATTACCTCCTCCGCACCGTGCTTAGGAAGGGCTGTTGGCTTTGTTACAGGATGAAATACTCCAGCGCAGGAATATCTGGGAGCCAGCACAGAGGCTTTGTGCTGCCCAGCATGAAGGAGACTCGCAGAATGGATTGAAAGGACAATGAAACTGTTGGATAACGCAAGACAGCGCTGCCGCGTATCCAGGATGCCGTGGGCTATTTTTAATCATTATTGGTACTACAGCCATGGTACGCTGGGGTCCCTGATCAACTGAAACATTGCTTTTGGCCCACGGGGAAAAACAGAGCAGGAATCTTCATTCTGATTGCCTGGCAAAGGCATGTTTAATACGCCACTTCATAAATCAATCACCCTTCAAGCTACTCCTCTGCTTCTCAGCAAACGCTGATTGATCCACGAGGAAAGGAGACTAATGAATGGTCAGTTCTGCCCTGAAATGCATCCAGGGTTCATGGCACCTAAGAACGTACTAGTGATTTCCATTGATGATAGAAGAGACAAGCTGCAGTCCAGGATGCCCTGCAAAGAGATGAGAACTACATTCTTCCAGAAATCCTTCACAGGCTAAGAACGGGATAGGCGGCGTCACCTGGAAGTCTGCTTCTGGGGATGAAGAAAACAGCCAAAAGGGGACTTTTAACCTCCAAATAGCCCTCTTAGCACCCACCCCCCAGCCGTGCTCCTGCAGTCAACTCCACAGGTTGCTTTAGCAGCATTTTTGTCAGAAGGGGTGTTACGTAGCTTTGAAGATATAAAGCCATGGGAAAAAAAAAAAAAAAAAAAAATCAAGCAAATGAAGCACAAACCTAATTTCTCTTCTTCTACCCTCAAAGCGACAGACCATCGGCTTTGAAACACAAGGCCCTAGAGAGGGGCGAAGGCCATACTCTGTTTGCAAGAAATGTAACAACCTTATCTAAAACAGTATATATAAAGAAAAATCATTGTTACAAGCAGTTGTGGAAAAGGGGAACAAAGACAGGAAACTGTTGTTAACTGTTAGCTGATCTGACGTTAAGGAACACTTTGGAGACCAATTATACTCGCCCATCATTCTAATTGATTTGAACTATAAAAGCCTATATAACCAATTATTTGTATAAAGTATTAGTTACCAATCCTCAGTCCATTGCAGTGCTGCTGTGATTAAGATGCAAAGTCAACATATAATTGCACGAACTCCTATTTACACCTTTTTTTGCCTACAGTATATGCCACCCTGCACTTGCTTTGAAGCAGACATACAAGAACATAAAAGTCCGACAGAAACTAGCCAATCCTGCTGGGAATTCTCACAAGTGAAGGAAGAAAAGCACAACATGCACTCACAACCCGAGACAAGCAGAAAGGAAAATCCCTTTGCAAAGTTCTTAAATGCCTGGCAGTCCAAGGGAAAGCTAGAGCAGCCTCTTGTAATAACCACGGTGTCAGAGCCTGGCTTACACCTTTGGATAACACAGGAAACAAGATCTTTAAAAACTCACCAAACAAAACAAGTTTGTCTGCGTCTGCTAGCACTAAACACAAACGGAAATAATAACATCAGTTCATGCACTACAGTGAAGCTTTAGAGCCAAGAGAGGATGCTGCTTAGGGAAGCAGAAGGTTTCCTCACCTCTCAGCACTGGTAAGAAGCCACTACAAGCCTGCCTGGTGTTGAAGGATCAGAGAATTGCATGGCGATGAAGAGCTACAGACCTGACCAGCAGTGGCACACAGCGGTGGCCACCAGAAGCTATGGGGCTGTTGCCGTGAATATAGCTCGATAGCAACCGAACACACTGCGACATCAGAGCCCCTGTAAACGCTCACACCAGACCAAGGTTAAAACCAGAAATGGTTTTGGCATTCCCACCCTGGTATCCTGCACAACACAGGCACAGCTCAGGTCAAGATGCAGCGAGGCAGAGGGTTTGCTCAGGCAAGTCCTGAGCCTACTCCACTCCGGCTGGAGTCGGTACAAACCGCGAGGGCTCAGCAACCTGAGTGATCTCAGGAACGTGAAACACAACAGAGCGAGGGCTGAACCTCAGTTAAACCCTGCTGCCTATCCACATCCATCAGTGGGTTTGCAGAGAAAAAAGACAAAGGAAAAGGCTTGATCTAAAGGCTAAGTCAATAGGATTTACATTTTGTTTTCAAACAAGTTCCCAGAAGCTACTGATGGCAGTGCCAGCCTGGCAAGATGACAGGACCTTTGGTAGAAAGGGGGTTCTTAAAGGAAAGAGAAGAGAGGCATGCAGAGATGGTTGTCTTCTCCAAAGTCTGCACAAAACCACAGACTAATATCACAGCGAGGTAATGTTTTACTCTTGTGAGTAGCTGAGATGCCCAGAGGTGATGGCACATCCGTGCTGCCGTTACTTGTTCAGCCTCAAACATCAATAAACACGTAGGGCTGGGATTTAATGAGCTTCCTGCGTGTGTACAGTGGCCACTAACACACCGCCAAGCCCTTGCAGAGGTGGCCTCATTTACCAAAGTAAGCCGATTCAGCTAAGTCCAGCATCAATTTCAGCTGAAGAAAGGGATTCAGCATCCCAACACATCGACATTTCCGGCTGGGAACCCCATGCTGATCTGTGCAGGAGCTGAGCAGTCGGTAACTCCCCTGACAATTCCCCTCGGCCCATTTGCAACGCGATGCAGCCCCTACTGCAGTTTCCCACCGCGGCCGAGATGCACAGGCTGTGCTTGCCCTCCTGCCAGCCGAGCACACCTGGTTCTGTAGTTACCGTCATCTTCACCAAACCCAAATGGCTCTAACACACCACATCAAACTCTCTGTCATGCCACAGGTGACTGAAGAGCTCCACATCAGCTCCCTAATTAATCGTGTTTCATATGCCTTGATTTTTCCTGTGATCTCATGCCTCATTTCCCCCCATTTGTGATGAAACCTCGGTGTTTTCTCAAGCTGGCGGTTATCACTCACAGCTCCAGAGGCTGCCGCAGCACAGAGAAGCTGCCTGTGGTTGGACCAAGAAGGGCTGAGGCACCTCAGGGCAGTGGCTCAGGCCGTCCTGTGTAGGGCAGAAGACCCAGATCCTCTTCTGACATCCCCTGCCACCCTGAGCACTGCTGCCACACTAAATACAGTGATCCCCAGCCAGTTCTTCCAGATCTACTGTTGGGAGAGGGGTCTGCCGGAGTCAAGAAATTACTCAATACGAGTTATGCATCTTGCTCATCTTTATTGGCTTCTAATACTTCTTATACAGCCTCAATACACAAGCATGTTCCCAAAGCAAACATATAATTGGTTATTAGCCCCTAAGCACGCGCTGCTCTCACACCACTAATTATCATGATTAGAACAAGCATTCTATCCATGCAGCTACTTGCGTTAGCCATGTTTTAGCCTTGCGGTTTGCTACTCCCTTTATTCCCATCCCGCTCCCTATCTCCCTTGGCCTTGCGCCTGTCTTCCCTGACAGCTGCAGCTTGTTACAGCCACGGCCTGTTAGTACAACAAAGTTACTTGGTCTCAGGATTCAGGAATAGATCAAGGCCACTTTCTTGTTAACTTCAGCACAACAACTTCAGCACAATTCTAATTCCAGGCCTGGATTGTGCAGATCTTTAGGGATTCTATGGCCACGCTTCTGCAGCCATTCTGCCCTAAGGAGATCTTGTCTATCGTGCAAGTGTTGGTGCTGGCTTAGAGGAAGGGGAAGATCTGAGGCCAGCTCGTCACGCTTACTGACCAACCCAAACCACACATCCCAGTAGCTCTCCAGTGCTCAGTACCAAACCCCCCTGCAGCAGCGCCCCGTGTGCGGGCAGCCTAAGCAGCAGCTGCTGGCCAGCCTTCGGGACTGGGGGGCTGGCGGGACCCTGCCAGGGAGGAGACGGCTCCGGCAGGGCTTGCTTCTCCACGCTGCAGGCTGGAATCACCACCCCTGACGTGTTCGACAAACACACAGATGTGGTGCTTTGGGACACAGTTTAGCGGTGGGCTTGGCAATCCGGGTTAAGTTGGACTTGGTCATCTTCAAGGTCTTTTCCAGCCTCAATCATTCTATGATTCTACGAGGCTGATGGCATTTGCCCCACGCCTAGCAAGCAGCAATGGGGAGGAAACGATGCTGGGGACCCCCTGCTGTCAGGGCCAGGCAGCAAAGCTCAGGGGCAGGGGAACAAGGCAGCCAGAGCCCTCCCTGACCCAGGGCAAGGCAAGCTCTGCTCCACATCATCTCCAGCTCCCAGCGTGCTGCACTGAAGAAGCCTATTTAGCTGCTCTCTCCTGCCATACAGGAATAACCTGAATCTGGCACAGAGCAAGTCTTGCCGCCCAGGGCTCAGGAGGGGAGACATGACTTCACCCACTTCCTATGGGGACAGGAACTGAGCCAGCGCAGGAAAACTCACTCTGATTAACAACCACGGAGCCAGAATCAGACCCTGCTCACACCTTCTACCTGCCCTTGAAGCAAGTAATTAAGGAGCCGAGGCTGAACTCCCCCAACTGTGCCCTGGGCGTGCAGAACCACAAAGGATGCTCTGAGCCTGGGTCTGCCATCCACAGCAAACAAGCCAAGATTTGCTTTAGCACAGCTCCTGCTCAGCAGCTGTCAGCCCTCCTGCAAGCTGTGTGGGAAGTTGAGGGAAAACAGGGTATTCATCTGCCAAACACCTAGATGTTTCCTCAGCAGGCTTTTAGCACAAGGCTGGAGGCTTCCAGCAGGACTAAAACCACCGAGAACTACTCCTGAGCCACACACGTTACCTCTCTTCTGGGGAAACCGCTTTTTGGGGCTCTGAACCAAGGGGAGACAGAAGAGTAATGGAATAGACAGTCCTGCTTGAGGGCTGCCTCCTCTTGGGTATGCTGTCTTCTAAAATACTCCTATGGGTATGGGTTCTGATCTCCCTCCTCAAAGAGGGTGAGATCCTGCCCCCAGGCTTTTGCTTCTGCATTAGACTCACAGAGCTACTGAAAGAGAGCCATCTGCATCATTACTTTTATTACTGACAGCAATAAAAGCATCTCAGTATATAGCGCCTCTCAGCCATGCACAAGCTCAGTGGTGCTTTGCTAATTACTGAAGTTTTCTGTGCTGACAAAGAGATGCCAAGGGATGCAGCAACCAATGGGGCAAAACTGCACAGAGGAATTTCAGTGCCGCACCACAGATCCCCTGGGCTAGAAGCGTGTTGTAGCGCCTTGCCACAAGGGCCAGTGGGCACTGCAGGCACCCACATACAGGCACAGGATCTGGTCCTACACCTTGAAGACCACCCATCATACTATACTAGGTACTCTTTGGAGACAGGAGTCTAATGTGAGTCAGCATTTAGGGAGCTCTGAGTAGAGAAGCAATTCTCCTTTCACAACTCCAAGCATCTCTCCGGCACCTCCTGTCTCTGGCAGCCTTCTGCACCTGCATGGAGCACCTGCCGTAGACGTTATTGTTTCTGGATGGCACTGGACTGGTGGATTTGCTTTGCACCTCTGGCACACCTCTGGAAACCCGTCATGCATCTCCTCAGCCACGTGTCCCTGAGCAAAGCTCACCTTCCCACACCAAGCTGGTGCTACGCTGCCAGGTTGCAATAAATGTTGTTACTGCAGCAAACTGGGTTTGGTGTACAATCAGCAGCACTCAGGGCAAGCAGCTTGGGCATCATCTCACTTGAGCAGGACTTGACAGCTGAAAGAATATTGAAACTTTATGAATACTGACTTGGTTGAGACCAGGACTTACCTCCATAAACTTATTTTCCCACATCCACACGGTCCACACAGGGTGGGCTGAACGTCATCTGGGAAAGGCCAAGTGACCAACAGGACTTTCAGTGGAATTGAAACCTTTTCCAAACCTGTACGAGTGCTTCACACGCAGGTTTCAGAAACCCTTTCAAGTACCATAATCTGATGTTAAGGTGCTGGGCAGGGATATGCTGGAGCCCAGAACATCCCAAGTCACCCTCATTTCAGTACGAGCTGGGATTTTTCACACCCAGACACATGTACACAGGTGAAAAGAAGGAGTTTAGGCATGTAAAGCACTGAAGGACAAGTTTTCATTGTAAATCATTACGCTCGTAGCAGCAAACATTTTCTCCACACTCATCCATAAATTTGTAGCAACAGAACCGCCACCACACACACAGTCTATCCAGGGGACAGTACCTGTGCTCCTAAGCAGCCCAAAGGACACACAATTTAAAGCAACCAAATCATACGCTAAGGGAAAAATTGTGACTTGTTCACATGGAAGAGCTCCATGCTTGCTTAAGCAATGCTAGGGACAGATCTGACCCAGCTTCGGCAGAAATTTAAGCAATGTTCACCTGATTCTGCGTAAGTCACCCTAAGAAGGGTGTGATCCATTGAGAACTACTGCTGCCTGCGAGCAAGTCAGTACTGATACACAGCCAAGCGAGGGAAACGCTTCCCAACACCTTAAACTGCTGTTTTGCTCTTAGCACTTCTGTTTCTTAATAAACACTCTGTTGGTGGCTCCGAAAGAGCAACCCGGCTGCTTTCTGTACGCGCGTCACAGGGAGCCTGCCGTGGTGCCGGACACATTAGCCAGGGCTCGCCGCGCGAGGTCAGGGAACGCTGTCTGGTGCTCTGCACTACTCCTGCAATAAGCTCTGCACCACACCTCGAAAGACTGATTGATTAAACGTTTCTGCTTCACTTTAGCAATTAATCTCAGCAGCCTTTCACTTACCTGTGTGCTTCAAAGCTAGAGAGATAATCCCTTCATTATCCCCTTGCTCTCCTTCGCAATTCGTAGTTTATTTCAAAATAACTGCCACATTGTACTGGCAGGCAGGAATGAAATCCTGGGTTCTTCTCCCAGGGAGCTGCACATGTTCCTGGGAAATCACCCATCTCAGAGCCAGCAGAGAGTTTATCTCCGTGGCCTACCCACACAAATCACTTTTGCAAAGATTGACTACGGAGGAACCAGCTGTTTCAGTAAGAACAAGACTCTCAGGTTTTTCAAAGCAAGCCACAAAGATCCTGGCCCTAATTATTTACTCACTCTGTTCCGTCACAAAGTATAAACCCCACGGCCCTAGTCTCCACTGTCACTGCTCATCTGCCCCAGAGAAATTCTATCCCTCTCAATTTCATCCTATAGATTCTGTATAGGCATACAAATAAGGCACTTTTTTGTGCTTCCCTAGCTGATATTTCATTTATTCTTCCTAGAAACTGTTACCCAAAACAATAAGCTCCTCTGAGTGAGCATAAACCATTCTCCGTGAATATGTCAATAACTGGAAAACATTAGACAAAGCTGAAATAAGTCGTAAGGCTACATAAGCGTTTGGAAGATACAGGAGCATTTGTAACTTCCACAAACCCAAGACAACTAAAATGCTCTTTGCCGGGCTAAAGCAGCACACAGTATCACCTCGGTTAGGACACCACGCTTCCAAGGACCAACGCTGAGGAACAGGGACAAACCAAACCTCCCTCTCAGGCGAGAGGAAACACACGCCAAGTGCCTTCATGCAACTGAGGAAGCGTCTCGTTTGGCACCACAACGTACCCCTGCTGAGCGAAGGCCGACAGAAGCATTTTAACATGACGCCTTTTCCTAAAGATATTCCCCACTTACTCTTGAGTGAAGCTTAAAGCTGATGGTGTTTCTGTGGCCTGATCTTGGCTTCTCCTAGCCTAATATAAATTTTACACCTATCTCAGGAGGCAGCGAGCTCTTCCTCCCATATCCCAAGAGCCCTCAAGTCCTGGCTGCATTAGTCATGATGTCGTGAGCTGTGGGATGCAGGTGGGTAGAGGGCAAAAAGAAAGAACAAGGGTCTGCGGCAAAACAATGTAGAAGCAGTGCAGGGGACAGATGTGTAAGAGACAGTGGCATTGGAGCGAGTCTGACAGAGGCACGCATTCCCACGTTGTGCTTCAAACATAGCACCGCCAAGGAATGAAGCTTCACACGTGCATATGCACACTGTAACGGAGAATCAAGGTTCCTCCCGCCTCCGACTCAGCAACTCCCAGCAAAACCGGATTCCAAAAAACCTCATTCCTGCTTGAGGGGATGCACTTTAAAAGCCCCCCTAAACACCAACTATTTGTCACTTTTCTTTGAGGCAAAGCCAGGACAGGGGAGATACACCTGGAGAGGGAGTTAAGGTGACCAGGACAACAGGGAATGATGGTAGATGACAGTCATGGGGGGGCTGGGTGGAGAGCACCCAGCCAACACAAGCATCCCCCAGGGAGAGGCCGGCACACAGCCACACAGAACAAGGGCACACTCAGCCTTTGTCCCTTACCTGCTCACTTGAAGCACCAAAACATGCAGAGGTTCTGAAATACAAGGTTTTAGAAGTAGTCTGCAAAGCAAGCTTCACATTTTTCTGCTTTGAAAGGTCTCTGTTTTGAAGGACGCAGAGACTGGGCACCATGCAGTGCCCAGACCTTACCTGTGTCATAGTGTACTGTCAGGGACCCGGAATAATCACCCGTCTTCTGTGGGTGGAAGTCCACTGTTACTTGCATGGCATCGCCAATCCCAAGAGTCCCAGCAGAGCGATCAACAGAGAAAGGGCTGCAACACGGAGAGGCACATCAGGATTACTGTGGGACATTTGGGGACTACGCTCCTTCTGCCGTCTAGCTCACTCCAGCTCACCTGTATTAGCAAGGGGCCAAGAAACCACAGTCAGCAGCAGAAAAAGAGAACATACAGGGCCAGGAACTGAGCCACCGACCCAACTCCTGAAGAGCTCCAGCCTAAGCTATAAAGATCCTAAGCTATAAAATGACCTCATCTCCCCCATACCCTGCATCCAGTTCTCTGCAGCAAGGCTCAAGAGTCTGACTGCTAGCGGTACGATCGGAGGAGGGTTTTTGAAGGGCACAGAGATGGCAAGAGTTATTTGCATGCACAACTTGACACTGAGTTCCTCAGGAATCCGTCTTTTCCTGCCACCTATACACCTCAAGAGATACAAATGTCAAGGCAATGCCTGTCCCAGTGAGATTGCAGCCTGGAAATCAGACAGGGAGAAGAGAATTTCTTCTTGAAGACCAGAGAATAACTGGAGTTTAAGTTGCAGAATTCAACTCTTTTTTTTTTTTTTTTTTTTTTTTTTACCTTGAAAGCATCCTGGTTTTGCCTAAGAAAGGGCACATTTTATCAGTGTTTCAATGAAAGCTGCCCTAAGCCAAGAAAAATCTGTAGGAGTGCAAAGGCACATTAGAGTGATACAGAAACAAGAAAACAAGACACAAAAGGAGTATCCCATTTACAGCCTGAACAATTAAATCTCTAGCTAAATGAAGCACCATTACCAGGAGCATTTCAAGGCACCTTTAACAGGAGGTTTTCGGTGTATTCACAAGCAATGCAATCTGGGGCTCTGGGTTGTGATCCAGGCTTGGTAACTGTTTGCTTGGCCCGCTGGAGAAATTCTGTGCAATGCGTTGGAAATAATGATGAAAAGGTTTTGGTGTACTTTGGATTTAACAAGAGCAATCATGATTTGTGGCCAGGTAAACAGCTCTTGGCTGACAGACACATAATTCAGTCCTTTAATGCTCAGGGAAAAGTCAGATGCAACATGTTTCTGCACAACAGCAGCTGGGCTTTGTGGCTCTTGTACAGCCTCACTTAGAAAGCAAAAGTTATTTGGTTTAGCGCTTTGCTGGTGGTCAATTAACCTTAAAAATATGTTCTGCAGAGTTTCCCAGTGATTGGGGAATGCAGCCCACAAAAATAATGTGAAAAACTGGAGCCATGTGCAAGCTGAGCTTCGTTCATGTAAGCAGTGACAGCTGATGAAATTGCTGGAGTTCCTGCTCGTTAAGGAGATATTGCTGCAATTAGGGGCCTGACCTGCTCCCATTACAACTAGCAAGAACATCACCAGTGACTAATGGGGAAGCACTGGGCCTGCAATGTTCACGTGCTGGACCTGAGACTTTTGAGAGGGAGGAGGAAAGCCAAGGTGCCACCAGCCTCAGAACCGGACTGCTCTACATGGCCCTGCACCTGCACTGGGGGTTGTGCCTGGTTATACTGGGCAGGGCTCTGCTGGTGCTTGGCTGGCATCACTGCCTGCTGGGGGAAAGGCACAGAAAAATTCCCCCCCACCTCTTTTATTTTGTTGTTTTTACCAGAAACATTGCCGGAACAGAAAAGTTGCTGGTTAAGGGCCACACTTCAGCACTACCTCCCACCCCATCCCCTTCCTACTCCATCCCCTTGTCTGCATACCCCTGCCCTCAGATAGCTGGGATGGGAATGACACTCCCGAGGATGACTTCAGGGGATGCCCGAGAAAGTAGATACCTTCACATCTTCAAATTACCAGAGAAGAGGATCCCACCGAGGTCAGGACTCATTCTCAGGACTGAGAAACAGAGCGCAAGTCAGACGCTGCACCTCCTGCCTCCCACCCCACGCTGTACCCACAGGACAACTTGGTTCCTGCTGTAGCAGGAGCTTGTTATCCCTCACGTAGACCTGGTTCTCCAAGACCCAGAGGGATGCAAGGTCCATGCTTAACCTGAACTCTGAACTTCAGTGCACGTCACTAAGCTGTTCCCTGCAGCCTACAGATAAGAGATGCTAAGGAAACGTCCCTGGCACACTAATAGCCACATGAAAGCCACTGCCAAGAGATGAAGCTGGCAGGCTAAACTCTGGCCTTTTAGCCATTAATTGTGAGCTGCTCTTTAGGATAATTCTTGTCCTGTTAGATCTACCCTGTTAGTGAATCACTACTGCTCCTGAAACGACAGGAAAGATAAGGTTTGGAGGTTTATTAATAGCTCTTCTTCTGACATCCTTTTTAACTATGCCCATTTGTATGTTTGCTTTGTTGTACAACATCTAAACTGTCACAGGTCCAGATCTCCCAGCGGTGCCTTGCAATCCCCGGCTTGTATAAACTCATCTAGCTGCAGCAATCTGAGGGAGACCTTCCCAGCACAACCTGCTGAGATCTTGCCTGTAATTGCCCTTCAGAAAGGGAACAACACCAGGTTAGTAAGCAATTTCGTTGTGATCTATCTTGGTGTTTACATCTTGCTTGCTTTCACCAGGCATCAGCTCCCCATCTTGACAAAGCCGGGCAAAAGTTAAATCCCATGAGGATACCACAGGCAAAATACTCCTGACAAGTCAGAAACACAACTGACAAGTGAACAAAGCTGACAATTCTGTGGCTCAGGATTTCCCGACTACCGCGCTGCCTTTTCTCCTGCAACCATACGTTTAGTCAGTGCAGTGTGCAAGGAGGCTGCAACATACTTCGTCCCATGGTATGTTTCTCTTCTACAACCACAACCCCTTTAGTCCACTGGTGCCTTAATTTGCATTATAAATCATCTGAGTTTGTGAGAATTGATTTCATTAAAAGCTGCCTCCAACCCCAAGACTGACAGTAAAATTACTGGTTTGAATTGCCTCATCTGTCAACTAAGACCTATTGCAGGAAAAAAACCCAAAGATCATTTAATCTTGGCATACAGAATGTTTTGGTAATGGTATAAAAGCCAAAGTTGAGCACTGTAACCATTCCAGTAAACACAGTCTGTTAGGTCAAAGCATCCAAGACTCCATCTCCATACTGAAAAAATCCTGCACAGAGCCAGCATCTGACAAGCTCTCTCTTTCCCTCTTTCCCTGCACATAGGCTCTGTTGTCACATCCCTGTACATCCCATGGTAACTCTCCAATCCCACGCCTCCATGTAGTATAATGGGCACTGCAGGGAGGGATGCAAGGCGGCTCCTAGCACTGTGCCATGTAGGATCATTTCCTGAGCTTCCAGAGCTTAATGGGACATTCCTAAATGGACCTTCTCAGACAGATCCTCTCTAACCCCGTAGCACAGCATAGCACAATGTAACATCAGGAAAAGGCAGTGCTGCACTGAGATCTGCTTCCAGGCAAGCTTGGGGGAGTACAGTCGAGATACCGGACTGCTGGGCTGCTATTCAGGGGACACAGCAGAACTGCATGCAGCCGAGGGATGGGAAATGCAAACACCTGTATTTGGGGTGGAAGAATCCCTGGCAGTACAGGCTGGTGGGCACGAAAACCTTTCTACGGAAAGGGAGCTTAGGGGCTGCAGCACAGGACGTACAGGGAGATGCTGGGATAAATGGCTTTGCACAGCCTTGAGAAGGAAAGACGAAGGTTGGTATCACTTGGTCTTACTTTTCGTGTTGTGTGCACACCTGATCAAACTTTGACACTTGCTTTGAGCAGTGTGTTTGCTCAGATGATCTCCAGAGGTCTCTTCCAAAGTTATTCTATGATTTTATCTTCTCCATCAGCCCAATTCCATTTCACATGTTCCCCAAATTTCCAATATTTCCTATACACCTGTGCATATATATAGGCAGATGGTAGACAGACAGGCATTAGAGGAACTCAACCTTTAAGAAAGTTCCCAATGAGGAATTCATTATGACATTTTGCTGAACACTTAAAGCCAAAAAAAAAAAAAAAAAAAAAAACCAAACCAAAAAAAACTGAGCAAAAAGACAGGAACCTCAGAGTATTTAAAAAGAAATCTGAAGGAAAGTGGGGGTGACCTAATTAGAATAAAAAAGTAAAACGCTGCTTATATTCAAAGATCATCAGTTTGAAATTTCAAACTGGCTTTCAAAAGTTCATAACGAAATGGAAGAGATGACCGATGCCTTTGGCTGACATGCGAAATCTTACCAGCTTTTGATCTCTGCGCACATGCAATCCAGTTATTCAGAATTGTACTTACTTGTGTAGTTTGAAATAAAGCTTTCGTAACGCTTCCCATCCCTTTGTTGCAAATCAGGACTGAAACATTCAATTGCTGAAGTTCAGCATAAAAATCGTATCAAGCAGGATTCAACATACGCTGGATCACTCAATAGAAGAGTTGGCAAGGACGTTGCCAAGAGATGCTACACACGACTGGGTACTTGTTTTGGTGGTGACGACTAGATCTGGAAATCTCAGAGGGAAGCTGTACAGGGATTTACAAGGTCCTGCCTACGTATTTCCACAGTGACAAGCAGCAGCCTGCTTGAATAGCATCCTGGAAGCCTGCTTCAACAGCCTTGCCAGGCTTTGGTAGGAGCCTCTTGGACCCTCACGCTTCCCAGGAGAAAGAGCAAAGAGCCTTCTCTTGACCCCTGTTTTCCTGGGGAAGAAACTGAAGCAACTCAGGTGCACTAAGGCAGATGGCACGTCTTTGCTGCATTCTGGATGTCAGCTCCTGCACCAAGACCTCTGGGACCAAGCAACTCGGAGCTAACTACCAGCCAGCTGAACTGGTTTCCTTGCAGGTGCAGTGTCAAAAATGCATTACCTTCTCCAGTCCAGCAAACTGGAAAAACAGTGACTGTCTTCTGAGACCAACAGGAACAGTACAGGCTGTCCACAACACCGCACATGTCAGGCACCTGACCAGGAGACTGCCCAAATACCACGTGCTTGTGGCCTCCCAAGGAACGTGTATATTTGGCCAACAGGGCCACATACCCATTTCAGAAGGCACTGAAGATCAAGGAGCTTGCCAGTAGCTACTACAAAGTGCTAGAGCACTTTCCAGGAGATCTGAGAGAGACAAAGCTCTACAAGAGGCTCCCAACCCACGCACCAGGTATTTGCTGCATCTTTGGCCTGTGCCCCCGCTGTAAGGCATTCCTCTTTGGGGCTGTAGTGCAGCTTTGAAGCCACTGCCAGCTCATCTCCGCTTAAGAGCTCATTCTAATGAAGAATATTGGATCCCAGGGACCAGATCAAACCTACTGGAAAACCAGGTTCTGGACCCCACAGGGTTTTTGTCAGGGTCTCAATACCAATTGCTTTGATCTATCATCTCTGATTGCACTTGCTACTCTAGACAAACTGCTGATAAATTCTTAAATGTCTCTTCCACCAGCTCAGAGCTTGCCCATTTCTTAACACTGCCCTTGGTCTGCAGGAACTGAGCTCCTAGAGCTGTCGTCTGCCCTGCAGGATCT